>NW_020451226.1:73011-168091 GCF_003343035.1 Apteryx rowi | reverse complement strand
TGGTGCCGAGCGACAGGACGCGAGGCAATGGGCACAAACTGAAACACAGACGCTTCCATCTGAACATGAGGAAAAACTTTTTCACTGTGAGGGTGACAGAGCACTGGAAGAGGTTGCCCAGAGAGGTGGTGGAGTCTCCTTCTCTGGAGATATTCAAAACGCGCCTGGATGCAATCCTGTGCAATGTGCTGTGGGTGACCCTGCTTGAGCAGGGGGGTTGGACTAGATGATCTCCAGAGGTCCCTTCCAACCTCAGCGATTCTGTGATTCTGTGATTCTGGCTGAACAAGAAGAAGCCTTTCTTATGACGGGGAGAACATTGCTAGGGGAGCTTCACAGATATGCATTTTAACACGCTTTTTAAAATTATTTATTTCTCTCTATGGCTTTGTGGCTATCTGGGTATACTGGAGGTTGGTTTGGTTTGGTTTKGTTTTGATTAGTTCTCCATCGCTAAGAGAAGGTACCAAGGAGCACAGCCCATCATGGGGTTAGAAAGAGGAGCTACAATCACATTCCTGTTTTCTTCCTTTCACTAATGTTAATAAATATGAATGTGACTCATCCTTACAGTTATAGAGAGAAAACTAGCAAGAACCAAGCATACCCCAACACAGTGAAGAGGGAGTGTGTGAAGGGCTCCCTCACTGAYGTCTCCACTCTGGGATGTTCTCTTCTGCAGCTGACTCCAGCACTTCCTTTCCCAGTTGATGTGATGGGAAGCAGCGAAGGCCCATGGGCAGGTCCACCTGACTCCCTTGTCAGACTAAAATGATGACAGGCATCATTTGGTTTTGGTCCCAGGTGCTGAGCAGCTGGATCACAAGGAAAAGTCAGCTTCCATCTCCTTCACAGTTCAGCAGTTTGCAGAACTCCATAAAAAGAGAAAATATCCCACAATATCAAAATGCTGTTGGGAACATGGCACTGCTAATGGAAACTCTGCAGTTATCAGAAACAGCCTGGAACAGTGCAAATCCCTGCAGCTAAGGATTCGAGTAAAAAATCAAACGCTTTCCAATGTGACCTGAACTTACTCGCTGACGGAATAAGGGGCTTAATCCTCCAACTTGCTGAGCATCTACTGAGAAGTGCTGAGTACTCAATGTTTATTGACTTCTGTAGGAATATATGCTAATATACAAATCCCCTTAGCGTATCAGGTTTCTATAGTCTATATTTTGCAGCACATTAGAGATGACAGATGTCATGCTTACTCTGTCCCTTGAGCTTACTTTCATTTTGGTCTGCACAAAAAAATCTACTAGTGCAAAGTGTTTTTGTGTTTTTTGGTTTAGGGGATTTTCTGTGAGACAAGGGTAAGCAGATAATCACATTTGTGTTAAAAACAATAGACACATTTAATTAACTTCAGTGTGGCTAGGAATTTAACTTTGAATTTCTCAGTCAATAATATTTTGTCAAGGGAGAAGATTGAAGAGATACAGCGATAATTTTTAAAATATAATTCCCCCTTGAGTAATACAGCAAAAATGTTAGTATGGGAGGAAACACAGCAGTATGAAATATGTGCCTGGATATGATAATATTTATGTTTTTCATGCTATGCAAATTCCAATTCCCTTTCTTTTCATTTAGCTTTTTTATTTTATAATTCCTATATTAATGTTTCCTAAACCATTCGTGAAAGATCACTCACAAATTGATTGTTGCTCTTTATCACTTTTTAAAGAGTTTCTTTTTGTATATTTGTCTTGCAGGTGTTGCGAGTTTCTCTCCTGATGTCCCTCTTCCTTCCTTCCTTCCTTCCTTCCTTCCTTCTTCCTGACTATACTAAAATCCTGGTGTTCTGAAACAGCATTTTACAATTATAAAATAGTAAAAACTGTCTTTTTCTGGCCTGAAGCAGAGAGCTCTTTAGGTTGATAAGTCAGGAAAGCCACTGAAACTAACTCTGACTAAAGTTGCAAGAAAACCTGCTTTGGACTGACCTTTGATAGAGATAAGGGAAGAATAAAATAATCTTTAATAAAATCATAATAAGATTGTGACAGGTAAAGTAATGTGCCAGACTGATTTTTAAAAATATTTTTCTGCTTTTTTTCCTCCTGATGATAGCCACAGGTAAACCTCATAGCAGAGTGTCTGCTTATCCTAAATAGATTTTAAGTGCTTTGCCTTTGACAGACGAGTGTCATTCTCATCTGAGAGAGTGATTTTTTTTTCAAATTTCATTTGATTTTGCCTTTAATTGAAGGAGGGAAAAACAGAATTGCAAAACCATGACTAGTTGTTCTATCAGTAAAAACTGGGACTCCATTTTTTTAATGCAACTTGTTAGCCATCTTTAAAGAAAAAAATGGAACTGTGGGAGAATTTTTTTCTAGTTTTATGTCATATTTCATGACAATGAAAACCAGCATTGTGTTAATGTTTATTGTCTGTTTTGTGGTGTATTTAAGTGCTTGGTAGCATTGCACAATATGTCCGCAGTAACTGCTGATTTAGACAAAGAGGAAAGTGTAGGATATCAGAGGGAGGCTTTTACTACTTTTGCTCCTTCCATCACCTTACTGTTGCCTTATCCCTGGTATCAGAGGTGCACAGGATGTGCCCATGAGACCTGAGTCAGTCACTCCGATGCCATGCGTGCGGGAGTGCAGTGACTTCGGCGATACCGCACTCTCTTGCAGTGTTAGCTGCAACATAGGGTGAAATGCCCACATCCACAGTGAATGTTTATTTACAGGATCGCATTAGGAGGAGCTCCTCTGCAAGGCAGAGTAATATATGAAGGCTGAACATTTGGCAGCTTTGCAGAGTGCATGTGTTTGATGCAGCATAAACAGGTGTTTCCCAAGGCTGCCGGAATGACACTGTAATCCCTGCTTACCCTCTGCGCCTCACCAGTCTCTGCCTTGCTTACAAAATATTAGCTCCTGCTTACCCACTCAGTGGAAAATTATTATTTACTTTTAAGCCTCATCTTGTATGCTTCCTTGCTCTTTCTTTTCCCACCTTCATTGCTTTCTTCTTTTTCCTTACTTGTTCTCTCCACCTTCATAATCTCTTGTATACTCAGGAGTAATTGCTACGTATTACTCCCGAGTAATACACTCCAGGGTAATTTCCAAGTATTACTCCTGAGTAATATACTCCTAAGTAATTGCTAGGTAATTCTAGGGAATTCTTTCCAGGGCAATAGAAGTATAGGAATATTTCATATAAATATAATTATACTGAGCAAGAGTCTGTTCTTTCTTGACCAGATGGTCCCTGGCCACTTCTTTTCCATTTTGCATGCCATAGCTGTCAGTCATTGCGATAAGCCTTCTGGACAATACGATAAGGAAATATGAGAACTTCCCTTCTACTTAGAGGGATCCCTTCATGTAGAGCTCTCCTTGGAAGAGTGAAGACTGCCTGCCATCTCCAAATGAAGTAAGATCAAGTACAGAGCTCATCAATGAAAGCTGGTTACCATCTCAGAGGGATTTTTGGTAATGTTGTAGATGCTTTTCTGCATTTCAGAAAGACCTCTAAAGTTAACAAAAAGCTTTCAATTATCCTTCTGACTATCTGCTAATTATTTGCAAACCCCAGGAAAAAAAATACCAAACGCTATCCATATGTAGAATATGTTATAAAAATATGGTCTGTTAGTTCTTTACTATAGTACTTTTACCAAAGAACAGAGGACCAGAAAAGGATGCTAGGAACGTGTATGTACTCCTGTATTCACTCTCTTTTGTCAAAACCCTCTCTGAGCTTTAATAGGAGAATACCTATAACACCATTTGACTAAGATTCGCAGCCACACTGCCCAAGTTAGAAGAAAGACTACAGGCAGGTAAATAGTTTGAGTGACTTCAAATTTTGAAATTATTTATCTGAGTTATTCACTGAGGACACACTGACTAGAGGGCCAATTCCATTTGATTTTAATTTGATTTCTGTTGATATCAGCTATGGGCTTGTCTGGTGAAAGAAAAGGAACAGGTCACAAATGATTTACTATCAAAAAGGAAGTAAACTCACAGTGGGTTTGTTCAGGAAGAATAGTTTGGCTGTTTTTTTCATAGCCTTCAAACACAATTCACAAGTCTTATTTTATCGTTATTCCCTTCCCATAAGGCTATATCCCTCAGCCCTTATAATTTAAGTAGAAGGAGTAGAACTGAGGAAGGAAAGGGAAAGAGACCCAGCATTTATAAGATTTACCAGAATGTCTGCAAATAACTTATTCCAGATCCTGATGGAGGAGCCGTGGGAGAATTAACTCAAATAGGTGTGTTTTTGTTTTTTTGGTTTTTTTGAAGTTCACTAACAGAGTGCACCAATACAAAAAGAAATGTAAAAGTTAAGCTTAATTAAAAAAAATAAAGAGTTTATTCTTTCAAACAAAACACAGGATTTTGCATCTTTCTGAGCAAAACAATAGATGCAAATGTTGGGTTCCCCTCTCTCAACCATTTTATCCATGGCCAAGTTCAAGCAATATCTGTATTCATATCCTAACATAACGTTCACATCAGCAGGTTTGAATCCTTTCCAAGAGCCACTGTTTCTGTAGCTAATGGAAAAAAAGACATTAGAAGCAAAGGACACAGCCCACACCTTGCAAGATGCTTTGTTTCTTTCCCTTTAGGGCATGTGGAGCTGAACACAGGGCTGGCTTCTTTGACACACCGCAGCACCAGCTGAAATATGTTAATTTTGCCTCTAGAAGTGTGTGCCCTTTGGCAATCAGACTTTCAGGGCTAGCCGTGCTTTCTGGAAGTAGGGAGGACCACCACAGTTAGCATTTCTTTTTGTAGGGAACATTGTGGTGAGTTACAAACAATCAGAACAGCGGTTAACTGCTAGGTGAAAAATTTCTGCAAAGTTTAATGCTCTTGTTCCTGGAAGACAGAGGTTGGAAGTGGCTGTTTACTCTGAATACCTAATCATACCTGTTAGTGTAAGAGATTATATGTTATGAGGTTAATGTATTATTATAGAAATGGATTTTTACTTCACTTGTTTCAAAACATAGCCATATTTTGACACAGCGGATCTGTGCCGTGGGAAGGTGAACAATAAACAGGGAAGTGCCTGAGGCTAGAACCTCAAGAGCTGGAAATATGACCCAAGGGAACAGGAGAGGCTCACAGACAACTGTAGCACAGGGAGAAAAAAGCAAAGGGCCAGAGACTTGGATGCTCAGTGAACCCAAGTGGTGTAAATTGGCCTTCTCCAGGGGGGGCAAGCTATCCCAGAAAAGCAAAATGAGAAAACTAAAAAGGTGCCAAAGTAAACCAGAAGTAGCTCCAGTCCTCCTCTCCCTCCCTCTGCAGGATATCCAGATATCAAGACTGCTATTCATCTTACTGAATGAAGATGTCTGGATTATAGACCTGTACATTTTATCAAGTCACCAAGGCTCCTCTACAGCTCTGAGACCTAGTCCGTGGTGTTTGGAGTGCCCTTCATCTCATCCTAAAGTAGAGATCTGCATTGTTCAAATAAACAGCACCCTCACAGTGGGCTTCATTCTCCCTATAGGCTATGGAATGTGCCCAAGCTGATTTATGTCCGTATTTTAGCCTACTAAAATTAAGTGAGATAAATGCTGCCCAAAATGACCAATTTGGAATGTTTCACAAGAAGTTGTGCTCTGTCTAACATGGCTCGTTCTTCATACTGCACATCTAAGCCTAGATTCTTCATTATTGCTTTTCAGCACTTAGAATGAAGGTGAGGTAAACACACTTGCATTTTCTATATCCATCTCCGGCTCTGAGGAAATCATCTTTAAACTATTTTTTGAATGCCTTCGGAGCTTCTTTGAACTGTTCCGACTTTTAATAGATTACTGTGGGCAATAATACTGCCACAGGAGAGGAGGAATATTGTGCACTGCAGTCTCTCAAATCTCACTCTCAGCTCTGGCCCATAGAAAGTATCTTCTATGCCTGGGTCAGGACCAGGGTCGGTGCAGGAAACATACAGCTATGCGAAAAACACATCCCAACTTTACACAGCCATTTTGCTGGGATACTTTATGTTCCATTTCCACCACTAGAGTAAGAGAAAGAGTTGTATCGTCTACAACATGAATCCAGTACAGTGTCAACTTCCTAAATAATCCTACCTTATTCTTATTGCTACGGGAAAGGTAATAAATGCGCTTTGCTTTGCATTGTTCACCTCATGACACACTGCTTGTGGTGGTCTTAGGCAAACTTTTTGTGCTATTTAAGGATAATTCCCAGCAAAGCCCACCAAAGTTTCTATAAGATGTGTCATAAAATTTAAAGCATAGATTCCAGAATTATGGCATGACACAGCCTCTCATTAATTATGGATTGAGAATTATGCAATATTTTTGTATCTTTGCCAGAAGGCAACTCCATGACACTTTGTTTTGCTTTTGCTTTGTTTATATTATTATCTTTTACTTATTTTATAGTCAAACCGCTTGCATCTGAGACAGTATGTCTATTTAAAATGTCACATCTGTAGCAATTACTTCTAAGTGTTTTACGTTACCTTGAGGTTAAAAAACATTTTCTTCTCTTAAGCAATACATAATTATATATTGCTCACAATGATTGATGGTTTGTTGAGTGCTGGATCATGAAACAGTACCCTGAATATTACAATAAAGCAAGTCCCACCAAGTCTCAAGGTTTCAGGAGCTGTCACACAGATCAGTCATTTTGTATTGTAATCATAAAAGGCCTCCAAAAATGATTAAAACAATAATAAAAGAAAACGCATCATTCACTTGCAGAGTGGAGACTGCTCGATCAGCATAATTGTGGGAGAGGCACTAAAATGTCACAAGGGAAAATAATCTCAAGACATTTCAGATTCTTTTTACTTGTTTAGTTGGTTGTTTTTTTTAATGKTATTTGACATGATCTCTAAGTAAGAGCAGTTCTGTAAAATGAATGCTGCAAAGAGAAGTTGTCTGTATAGGCAACAAACCCTTAGGAAGTTGACCCTTTTCAGAACTTCCTCAGACAGGAGAACTTTGAATATGTTGAACCAGAAGATGTATGACAGCACCTTTTCACCTCAGGGATATATACAAATACACTGAGATAGGATAGACTCTTTTCCTTTTGGCCATAAAATTTTGTGTCTCTTCTTTATGGCTGCCATGATGTCAGTGTTGAGCAGCATTGCATACTGAGTAAATACAGGCCTTATCTCTAATCAGCTCAGGTGACTGACATCCCCTTTCACTGATAAGGGCAAAACCATCCCCAAATTGTCTAGCTTTGGGATAGATATGATTTATTGTTGCAGACTTATCTATTTCACTGCTTTTGCAGCTGACAATCTTTTGCGGGCTAAATTCTGGGGAAGAAAACCCCTCTGTATTTGCATATTCCAAATAATACGCTGAAGGGTTGGTTGAACAAGATCTTGTGTCTAAAGAATACCCAACTCTGAATGAAAAAACATGGTTCTGTGGCACACCAGATGTTAATGAAAGGTTGGCCAAGGTCTTCTGAGAGGCCAGAATGAGAGTCATTTAGAGACCTTATGGTTAGGTTTGCAGTTTATAAAGATCACAGTGGAATTATTTAAATCATACCAGTGCAAAAACAAGCAGAGAGGGATAGGCATGTTGAAATTTGGTCAAAACCATGGATTAGACTAGGTGACATTTCAGAACAACTGCAACAAATTAAATGCAAAGTGAACATCTGCACTCCTTGCACAGAAAAGCAGTTAGCAAGCATGGTAGTGTATTCAACTTAATCTAAGCTAGAAACATCCACCAAAACTAACAGATCTATGTTTTCTCTGATTTGCATGCAGAACAGCTTTTATTCCCTTTAATGAGACTCATTCACACAGAAGTGTAGGAGAATGAAAAAACTAAATCAGCCCCCTCAACAAACCTAGAGCATTAAGACTGAAACCTGCTAATATGAAGACAGTGCTATCATACACCATAAAAGCATATTTTACAATAAAAACATAATACTGAAAAGCAGTACTAGCCAAAACTTTCCAGTGAAAATGCTTTGAGTTCCTTCTGACCAGAAGGGGTCAGTTTTGAAGAAACCTTTTTTCTTTTTTTCCCCATCAGAATACAACAGCCTTGATGACCCTGGTACAAGTACATGATGGAAAAGAAATTCGGTCATGTTTTTGGCACTAACTAAAGAAATCACTTGAAGCCCATGCTTTTTCAGTTTGCCCAGTACAAGCCAAGTGCTTTGCCATAGTACAAGCCTTAGAGCTGACCTGCTGCAGAAAAGGAAGATGTCTGAAACCTCTGTGCTTTCAAATATTTGAAACCCTTGGAAGGGGGGAAAAAAACCCTCTTCTTGCCCAGTTGCATTCCCAAATTTTTCATCTGATGACTACTACATTGTACAATGACTGACTGAAAAAATATTTCCTCGTGTGTAACTTCATTGTTCATCATACAGCTGAAGCAGCAAAGCAGTGGACAACCATCTCCAGTTATGTTGTGCACCGTCTTTTTATGTTAGAAAGAACCTAACAATATTGTGACTGCCTTGATTTGTCTGATGGCAGATGGCTTTCAATGAGGCACACTTCTGCATTGCAACACAGCTACTGTGAGCCACAGCAGAGCTGAAGGAACAGAGTTTCCCTGACCGCTACACAGTAATTCCTTGTTATCTTTTGACTCATGCACATTTTCTTGACTTCATTGCTATTGCCACAAATGGTATTGCTTTTAAGACAGGAAGTGAATCATGCATTATGCACACTTTCATAATTGTCAGCTATATTGCACTTATGCACTACTTCGCAATATTATGCACTTCATTATGCATTACACTCGCTTTGTGCCTACGATGATGTTCGTATACACAGCTGTTGGGGAGCAGCAGGGAGTAATCATGCACAAACACACCCCATGACATCTCCAATGGGCTGTTGGTAGATGCTCTGAAGGAAAGATCTTCTTCCCATCCTCACCTGGGATAACTTTACTGGTGTTTGTGGCTGTTGAGGGTATTCAACAGCAGAGGTATCCCATTGCACAGTGTTTTAATTTTGTAATCATTTAGAGAAATATGGAAAAGCAAAATATCAATTTCAGCATTTCTGTTCAGCTAAYAATGAATGAGTGCCTTTGGGGGAATAATGCATGTGGTCATTTGCACAAATGTACTTATTGTTAGATAGTTACTTGTATGCTACAGCCTGAGTGGAATCATTTTTCTGCCTCATTTTTCTGCCTTCTGCCTCAGAAGGACAACTACTTGTTGCTATGGTAGTACATAGTACAGCACGCAGTTTCAACAAACACAAGAGGCTCAAGTTATTAGAATTTAGCTGGATTAGTGTGAGATATTTTAAATTTAAGTCAGTTTTTCAGTCACAGTCTGGGGAAGGAAAAAAAAGAAGGATTTGTGTGTACTGCAAAATTCTCAGCAGAGACTGTAACCAACAAGATCCTTTTCAGTAGCCAGTTTGTGAATAATGTTATATCACAGTCCTTTCAAAACAGTTATTTCAGTCAGAATATTATTGCAAGTTTTTAATTATTTTCCTGTGAGGAAAGAAAAGCCTGGCTTTGTAATCAGTGTGGGTTTTTCATTTGAAGCAATGGCAGCTCTTTGTGCATAGTCAAAATATGACTTTTGCCTGCAACTAAATACTAATTAAACGATTTTAAGATAATATAATGTAACTAATCACATGTCTTTACTTGTATTAGGGCAGTGCTCTGAGACCTCCATAAGGGTGTAAAACTTTCAAACATAGATATAGGCTTTACCCCGATACAGCTTATTTTACAAACAAGTGACTCACAAACAAAAGGATGAAGAAGCAAAGTTAAAGATCAGGCGCATCAGCTGTAAATCTGTAAACCACTACAAATCACTTGATTTCTTGGGTGTTTCACAAGTCCCCTTGCTCTAACTGCCTATCATTTCTCCAAGGCATCTCTGACTTCTGCAACTCAGCACATAAGTTGGCTGAAATTTGGCCTGCAAGTTTCCTGCCTCTCCTCTTTTTTATCAGTCCTCCACCAGTAGTAGAGAAAATTGAGATAAAAATGCTGCCCTATTTTTCAAACTGACATGTAACAGGACATCTGACAAAAGCTACATCTTTCCCTTCATGAAGATTGCTGTAGGAGTGAATGAGACATTACTGCCTTTTACTGAAATGGCGGTTCATGGGTACCATTCCCAGGGGAAGGCTTCCTTGATAATATTTCTACAAATGTTAGTATTCAAAGTACCTTTCAAATTTGTCCTCACTGAATGTCCCTGGGTACAGAGCAGAAGTTGGTGGCTAGCACTCAGATTGCCTTGTGTTACATTATGCAATTTTTGTGATAGTTTGCAAAATGGATTCATGACCCCTAAAAGATTCTGGAGACATGAAATTTAATCTATTTCCTGTCAGTGTTAAAATACTTTGAAAATAAATTTTGAAATCCAGTAACTTTTTATTTGACATGAAAAAAGTTAGATGGCTGCAGGGTAGAAACAATCAAAGATCTTTAAAAATTCTGAAATATTAGTAGCCAAAATTATTGGTAATTCAGTATCACAGTGTATGCTCCCAATTCATCAAGACAGTTAAATACATGAATAGTTTTAAACTTGTGAGTAGCTCTTGCTGAGATCAACAGACTAAAATCACTTCGTGATATTTACATGCCTAAATACCTTTATGAATTGGAGCCTAAATTTATAGCTGAAGTACAAATGCTCTCCACAGTAGTGTCTGTCTTTTAAGATTGTATGACTAAATGATAAAACACTGCATTGCTTCTCATACTCTTTGTGCAATTGTGTTCAAAATATTATTTTGTTTTAAAATTRCATCAGTGATAGAAATACAGAAATTTAAAGTTGTTAAAGATACTTTTTATGGGGATAATTGGATAAGATGAACCTATATTTATCCTAGATTGTCATTTGTTATTTATTTTCTGACCACAGGCTCTGCTCTACTTTTTAATCAAAAAATTTAAGGAATAATCTAGAGAAATGTGTATTTGATGAAGTATACAAACCAACAACAGGGTTTTTTTCACACTTGAGTGTGCTTCAAGACCACAATAGGCATTTATTCTGAATGTGTGCTAGTGTCTTCACCTAATTCCCTATTATATGATGAGCAAGAACAAAAAATAACTTGTGAGAATATAAGAAGCAAACTTTATCTTGTGCTAAAAGATGTTGAATGAGCAAAATTCTGCTTTCTTATTCAGTCATGTCAATCTCAGGGCAAAGCCAAGGCAAGTAAATGTGAATATTAATTTGAGGCTGTGGATTATACAAAAGTGACACCACTAATACAACCACATCAGTGCAATATATTGGGAGATATCAGTGGCCATTCGTGTATTTGTATCTCACCTCTTACATGCAATTGGCTGAATGTTTCCTTTTTTTTTTTTCTTTTCTTCTTTTTAACCAAATACTGTATTGAGTCTTAAACCTAACTTTAGATGTAATAATTAAGCATCAATGAATTATTTTGCTAATTAGATTATAAATACTTTTGCATTAAAACTTTGTGGGAAAGGGTTATCTTTAATCTTTGGGGCATTCTGTGCTGTTCTCTACAGCACCCTGGCCCATATATACTATACTATAATATATAACAATTTATAAATCTGCATTCGAATTTGGTAGTTTGCTAGGAATTGGTTTTCATAACCCATGAAATATAAGAAAATACCAGTAATTCTAGTTCACAATGGGATGAGAACATAGGACCTTCTCAGTTTTTCAGTGCCCTGTGCCCCCAAAATAAACAAAAATCTACCAACACAACAAGCCAAGAGACAAACAGAAAAAGAAGGCTCTCTTCTGAATGCCCAGAGTCACGTGCTTGGGCTTCTCCTTCTGGACATGGGAAGAATGACAGGGACTGGTCTTTGCATACTCGACATCCAGTGAACTGCCACATGTATTGAGCTGTTGATGGCTTCTGGAACATTTCGTTTTACAAATGCAACCAGAAATTACAGCCTAGCATTGAAAAAAACCTTTCCCAGTAGCATTTCTTATCTAAACTGGCATGTTTCTACAAACAGACAAACAACAAAGAGGTTTTAATTGTGTGATGAAAAATTACCAACTATGTATAACTGTGGTACCACTTCTACTAAACCAATAAACATGAAGGAATCATATACCTCATTATGGGATCACAAATGCGTCACACTGCAATACATCATAAGCCAGAAGCATATGGTATTACGGAAAAAAAGTAAAGAATTGACTGGTAAGCTGAAAATTTATGGCTTGGTTTT
Organism: Apteryx rowi; assembly: GCF_003343035.1. Lineage (NCBI taxonomy): Eukaryota > Metazoa > Chordata > Aves > Apterygiformes > Apterygidae > Apteryx > Apteryx rowi. The sequence goes on along the minus strand of NW_020451226.1, from coordinate 155,868 downwards.
ATTCTCCTTTACACTACTTTCCATGTCTGGATTTGGCTAATGTGAGATCAGAAATATATCCTTTTCCCTGGGCACTGTCCTTGAGCTGTGAAATTATGAGTGGTTGGTGAAGAATGGCAAAACTGAGCTAAAAATAAGGCAAAGGACTCAAACCAATTCACAGGTGTTTGGAAAACAGGATTTCCTGTGGTACTTCATAAAAAGATAGTATGTAGAAAGACAGACATGGTAAAATTAAACCACTTTTCAAGTGTATTATCAATATCAAACGTGATTTTTGCTGGTATAAGCTGAAGCAGCACAGTGGCAGGACAGGCTCATAGTTCATGCATTTGAAGAAAGAGAATGTCAAGCTGTTGAAAGACAATACAAAAAAGGTAAAAATGGTAACAACTTGCAGTATTATGGACTATACAAAGTTGCCTGAACTGCCACATTGTCTCACTGTCACGCTATGAAGGTTCGATAGCAACGACTGAGACAGTAATATAATAATAATAAAAAATGTTTATTTCCTCACACAAGTTCTTGGATTAGTAACATCCATTAAAATAATGCGATTACTAATTTAGGAAGGATAACACAAAACCATCAGTTACTAATTTAGAAAGGATAACCTGAAACCGTCGATTACTGCGTTATTAATTGGAAGGACTGCTTATCCCTGCTTGAAAGCTTTCTTGTTCACTCTCCTAGTGAGAGGACTCTCGACCTCGAGGAGTTGCCTTAACCCAGCGTCCCAGGAGAAGGGGAGGGGGGGATACTCACGGTCCAGCCGGAGAGGATGGTCAGGTCACGTTCCCGTTCCTGCTCAAACTCTCCTAGCTCCCAAGTCTCTTTTTATACGGCTGGGGCTCTGGGCAAACACTGCTTTTGCTGACTTTTAGCAAGTTTCGCAATTTCAGGACTGTTTGTTTGTCTGCTTGGGAGGACCCTGCTAGCGAGGCAAGACCACAACACCTCCGTATTGCTTCTTCCCTMCCCGGGGGTCCGTGCAGGTTCCAGGTGGCAGACTTCACTTCTTCAGTCTTGTTAATGCTGCCATTCCGCAGCCTTGCGCATGTCAGACCTTGCGCATATCAGTTGGTAGACTTCTTTAGTCCTGTTAAGTCCTCTGTTCAACAGCTTTGCGCACATCAGCTCTGGTGCGTATCAGTTTTTTTGTATATCGATTGACAAATTTCAGTCCTGTTAACTCTTCACTCACCCGTCACACATGCTGAGACACATTGTAATGAACCAAACTGTAGGTTTAATGTGGAGTTATCTGTCATCAAGTCACTGAAACCACAGAAACTTCAGCTGGATGAAGCAAGTCCTTAAAAATATGGTCTAAATCTACAAATCCGCTCTGTGCCACTCTGTATCTCCAGCAAAGACTGACAGCAATAGCTAAGGCAAAGCAGAACAGGACAAGCCTATAGAAATATTCCTCCATGATACTGTCCCAGTCTTCAGAGGTTCACAGCTCAGGGACTTTCTGAATCAGAGGTGATATCTTTGCATTTAAGTAAATGAAAGCCGTTAAACGAGTGGAGATACGCGAGCACTGAACTCTGTCTAGGGAAACCCAAAGTGGTTGTAACCAAGGTAATCGATTTAGCACTTGCTTCCTCTTTCTGTAGATGCTGTTCTGAACTTCTGCACCACCACCAGTTCACACTTAGTTCAGGGGTCTTCATGCTCCATTCACAAGAGTGACCACAGGGGAGATGCATTACAAATACGTTACTATTACAAGTACACATACAGATTACACAATTTTGAGTGCTTTGCTTTTTTTGAGTATGCTTTATGTAGAAACACAATTGAAATACTGTCTTGCTTTAGCAAGAAAAATAACAGCAACAATTATTCAGTACAGTCCAATTCTGTTTTTCTGAGTTAGTTTATCTGCTGAAGAAATAATTATTCACCAAGTCCTCCTCAGGACAATATTTTGTCATGTCTATAATGATAATACTTGCTTGACTGATGACTAGAGAAAACTGTTTTGATACACATATAACTCAGGAAGGTTTACTTTAAGAATAATGAAAAATATATATATTGAATCTCCAAAAAAGAAATATGCAAATGTATATAGAAAGGATTTTACAAACATTGTGGTAGACTTGGGATGTAATATACAGCAATTTTAAATGTAATGATTTTAGATTCATGTCTGTGTCATTGAAGTGGTTATAAGGTATGCCTTTTTTTTTCTTGTAAGAGACAAGTCATCATGACATGCAGGAATATGATCAAAGTTTTTTATTATTATTTTGTGCATTCCTTCCTGATAGAAAGTATTCAGAACAGTTTGTTCAAAATAAAAGCACATTTTGTATTAGTATAAAGTCCCTTTTGCCCTTTTTCAGCCAAACCACTCAAACATGAAGGATGCTTAGAGGAAAATGAGGAATAACTTGGGTAGAAATTCCAAAATGATAAAAGGTCATTCTCTGCACTGTAAATCTAGACTTAATACAAAACTTCAAGAATGTTTTGATAGAAAAACCTTAGCTCTCTATGAATCTCTGCAACTAGGAATCTCAGATCTGAATAACAGGAATAGTACTATTAATAGCTCACACATTGTTATAGAAGTTTTCTTTGAAACCCTCTCCTGACTAAAATCCTAATGCTTCTCTATTGTACCCAGGGACCAGCAGCCACACAGTACATTTCACCTGTAAACAAAACCTTTCTATGCTTTTGTTTTCTGAAAGAACCTTAATGATCTTTTAATGTATCTCCTTTTCCTTCTGGTGTGTGAATGATTTAGAGGTCCCTTTTGGTACAATCATTACTCATTTCTTTGATAAAAAAATGTGCCCTGGTTTAGTTAAAAAAAAACCCAAAAGCTATGACATGTATGTATCATCGATTCTAGCAGATTCCAAAGTATTTTAAAGCAAGTGTGTAAAAATAAAGTAGATTTACTTTGCTTGTTTTTCTTGAATATGGAATAAAGTAAATTGCAGAGAGGCAATGTGATTAATAAAATTATTTGTCAAGACAATACTTTCATTCCCTTCAATACTCCACCTAGAAAACAATCAAACAGCAGTCAGCTCTATAATTTTATACAGCCTGGTAGACTAATGGAAAACCCTCTTGGCAGCGGGTGGTGGATGCAATGAGGATATAGCAATGAACATAAAGAGGATTGGTGAGCAACAATTAGTAAGGAAGCACAGAAAAGTACATTGTTTTCCCCATTTGGTACTTTGCTACTTACTCAACCACATCAAGAGAAGTTATTATCATGCAGACAGTCATGTATTTCTTTCCTGAAGATGAAAGAAAGAGCTCTGGAATTTTACAAGAAAAGACAAGATTTATTTTTCCATCAGAATATAGATAGGAAAAAGCAAATACATAAGCACATATTCTGGAAAGCAGTTTATATTGCACAGATGATGAAATGTTGAAGAAAAATTGTGTTTATTTTTCTGTTTAGCTGTGTGATCCTGTGATACACCTATGTACAACAGTCTTGTTAAGCAGTCAGAATATTTGATGAGGGAAAGACCGTTGGGTTTTGAGGTATAGATCCACAATTTGAGGCGCATGTTTGTGCTGGACTCTGTAGGACTAAGGCCAGAGTAGCCTCAATATGTGATAACTTTTCCAGGGTATATCATCAGCCTCTGATCATTGGCAAAAGCCCTAAACTCACCAGTTCTCCTTGTGGCACAGTCAGCATCAGACTCAGACCATCCTGGTGTTCTCAAAGCCATGATCACTGACAGTGCATCTCCTATAACCTCTTATACTAATCTCCAGTATTATATACAAACATGGTGAGCTTGTCTTCATTAGCAAAAAACATCAAGGTAAAAGAAATAAGAGGTCTTAATACAGATTCTTGATTAATTTTATGGATAATTTTGTAAATAATATTCTGCAGCCACATTATACCTGTTAACCAGAGTTAACATGTTAACTCACGAAAAATTGACATGATCCTTGAACATAGCATGGCCCTATGCACGTTAACTGCAAAGCTGAGATCTGTATTATATCAGTTTGCAGGACTCTGCAATGTCTAGTTGTTTTAAAGATCCAGTTTTCTTGTGGAGACAAGCCTAGTTAGCTTTCCACCCAAGACACTTATAACCACTCAGCTGAAGTCTAAAGGATTGTAAGTGGGTGTAAATTGCACAATGAGGAACTGTAAGGTAAAAATTAGTTACAGTACAATGATTTAATTTACACCTTCCAAGTTTCAGCACCTAGTTAGACCTAGTTAGACCTTAGGAGTGGGTGTAAGTAACTCTGAAGAAGCTTAAGTAAGTACATGATGATCTAGCTTATGTATCAGTACCAAGTTGTCCTTGATGGCCAAAAATCAGTTTGCTACAACACTGTTTTTGTTTAAACTGTATAAGGGGCAACATTATTAATTTAGAGACCTGGGCAAGTATTTCTACAACTCCTTGGCTAAGTTACATTCGCTCCCAGAATTATTGACTCATGCTGACAAGTGAAAAATAAATTACTTCTGTTTACATTCTAATGACTTTTACTACAGAGAAGAAGCAAGCAAATACAAAACTAAACCAAATAACTAAAGATAAACAACCCTAATTTCACTGAAGGAATTAAGAGTGAAACACTGTCATGGTCAAATTAAAGTCACAACTCGGAGAGATTTGACAGACCAGTGGATTAACAGTGATGTTCCCTTAAATTAGCATAATTCAACCTCAGATGCCATAGGAGATAGATTCCAGCTTTGGTAGGAGCTCACATCTGAAAGAAGTGAGCATTCAACACTTCTTTTCCTCTCAGGTGGAAACATCAGCTGCAGCACCATTTGGCTCTTGGCTGTCTCATTCAGGAGCATGTCTGGTTGCTTCCGTAAATTTGATCCTGGGCAACTGCTCTTCACGTCTTTCAATCTTATGGTGATGAGCCAAAATTTGGTTTGCTTTTAACTGCATAGTATTAGGGCATCTGTGATTAATGCAATGAATCTAATTAAATCATGAGACCAACACACTGGCAACCTCCTCCCTCTTTCCCCTCCCCACAACCTCATAAAATAAAATGATGATTTGTTTTCTTCTATTTTAAAATCCCACCTAGCCTACTGGTCACAACAGTAGCCTTGGCTGGTCAGGGCTCTATCCTGAGCCAATAGAGACTTTCCAAAGTAGATGGTGAAATAAGCATGGTGCCTTTCCCTCTTCCTTTAAGACTTGGCCTGGGTCTGATACTCACTCTTAATATCTCCCCCACACATCTCAATATTGTTGCATCAATAACTAATTTTGCAGGCCTTCTCTTCCTTTTCTATTCTCTGATATTCTGTAGCCCAGAATCTAAAGAAATACCTGAAAAACAAGTGATGAATAATGAACCCCAAAAAACTAATAGTTTCTCAACAACCTAATTTTAACCTTGTGTAACTCCTTAACCCATAAGATAGAACTAAGGGCTTGGGATTTTCTTTTTCACACGTGTGTGTGTGTGTATGTGCCTATTTAGAAACATGGACACATCCACACTGTGCAGACACTCATGAGGAAATTGCTTCTCCATCAAGCATTTTTCTGCCTTTGAATCTGCTGAATCCTTGACTCTCCAGACTCATGGTAGAGAAGTATGGATAGTTTGATACTAGCTGGCATCATTTAGTCCAGCATTTAGCCATAATCTTTCACTTCTTCCTCTGGGTGGCTTTCCTAGAAAGAGTGAACCTTACTCTGAAGTGACGTTTATGATGGGGAAATCATGTTTTCCCCATCTGTGATCTTTCTTTCTATAGGTCAGCTTGCATTTACTCCACCTCAAAGTCTACCTTTGCTTTGGGGCCAAGGTCCAGGGGATTTTAATATAGGCTGTGTGGCCCAGTCCCTTTTTTACTGGTGAGACTGTAGCAACTAGGTCACTGGAAGGGCTTGTATATGGATGACAACTGCCTTTCAAAAATACAATGTTGTAATCACAACAACAAACAGACATACTGAATCTGCACTGACAGAAGAAGTCCACATTGATGCAGTCAGTCCATACAGAAAAGAAAAACAACACACAACAAAAAAGAATCTGGGGCAGTGGTCATAAGGACCAAATATAGCAAATTCATTTAAATAGTTGAGGTTATCAGTCTAGCTGACCGTGCTTGAGCAGGGAGGTTGGAAGAGATGATCTCCAGAGGTCACTCCCAACCCCAGAACACTGTGATTCTGTAATTATCATTCTATATAAAAATCCATATTTTTCCCCAGAAACAACAATCAAGCTTCTTTCATAGGCTGAAAAATAGCTTAAACTGTGAATGCCAGCAGAAAAATTGGTATAAGTGTGCATGTGGGTGAATATCCAAAATTTAAATTCTAAACTCTCAAGTAGAAGCCTGCTACTTGCTAGTTGCAACCGGTACGGGCTGGTTCTAAATGTTATTAAAGACTATTTATATTGGGAAAAATGGGGACTTGGCTTCTGGAAGAAAGATCAGGAGAGATAAAGAAGGGTTCCTGAAAAGAAGTGATTTCGGAAAGAATGTGAAGATCCTGGCTGAAGGAAAGATCCTGGAAGTTGAGAAAGATCCTGGAGCTCAAAGAACTGCATGGAAACACATGCTGGGGGATGCCCAGGAACCTTGGACTTTAAATTTTCTAAACCAAAAAGAAATGTGGGCTCTTTGCTTCAAAAGAGAGTAAGAAGCACAACAGAATTACGGTCATTTTGGCCATAGATACTGATCTTGTGACACATGTAACACTTTTACATTGTCAGTCAATGCAAAAGAGCAAGGTGATTCCATTTACAGCTTTCTATTTAGTAACTTTTCATTTAGAGAAAAAATGACTGTGTAGGAGGATGAGAGAAATTACTAGTGAAATGATTTTGCTACAAAGACTAGTAAAATAACAAAATAAGGAAAATATGTGTAATACTCCATCTCCCCTTTTACTATTTTGTTGTAATCTTGTATATTACTAGAAGCATGAAAAGAAAACTAGAAGCAAGACGTAAGGTATCTGAAATGTATCCTCATTTCCTTAGAACTGGATACATACTCATATTCTCAAGACTCTTCCATTTTTCCCACACAACTGTGATGGTAGTTTCACTGCAGATTTAACCAAAGCAAGGATCATTCTTGTTTTCAATGGTAATGAATTCTTCACAGTTTTTGATGCTTCTGTATGTAATGGGATTGAACTCACTCCAAGGTTCATTGCTGGTTATTCTCTTTTCTTGAGTTTGAATTATTTATTACAGGATATTCAGCTGGAGTGTTTGACCTATGTTCAATTTTCCTTGGATGAGTGTTCTTACTCATATTAGTGATTGAGCCATTTGTTTGATTTACAACAATTAACCAGTTGTCTGTGCTCTGAGTGTGAAAGAAAGTAAGAAGGTTGCTCACTTTGCCTTTCTTGGTCCACTGCCATGGTGCCTATATACTCACGTAAAAAATCTTTGTGCTCTTGTAAAAGCAGATTTTCGTTAAAGGTTAATTTTTCCTTCTCCCGACACATTTTCTATAAGAAGAATGTTACAGTGGCTTAATGATTCTAGTTCAGATTTGCAACAGGGAAAGCTTAGACAGGTGTCTCAGGAGAAAATCCTCTAAAAATATGCTTGCAGAAATGTTGTGTTAAGTGTTGAAAATTGGTTAAATTACTTGCAGTAGGTGGGGGCACATAATTCTGTTTGCTTCTCTTCCAGAGCCTATGACTCATGTTCACCTTTGTAAAAGTTATTTTTACTTTGGGAACCACTACTGTTCATCTTCACTTCTTCCAGCACTCTGTAAGCACCTAGTAGTAAATCATTTGGACCCAACTACCCGATCTCTTGTACAGGTTCATCAAGCCCTTTCTTTGTATTGTTAAATCATTTGTAAAATTAAATAAAATATGAGGGAAATGATGAATTCATGAACATTTAACTAAATTAACTTTGAGAAAGTAGTTTAGCTGGCAAAGGTGAGTGATATATATTTATTTTAAATTGATTTTGTCAGAATATTCTATTAAATTAAATACAGAAGTTACAATTTAATGATGTGATTTTCATTTCTGTCTATTTAAATGGTTAGATTCATTAATTATTTAATGCAGAGATTATTTAGCTTGAAATGAATGTGCAATTAAATCCATCTCTAATTTGATTTGTATTACACATTGCAAAATTCATAGCTTGCTAAGTTTTCTTGTTTAGTATTTTGAATTAAAAACAGCCAGGTAGGTGCAGAACCTGTAACACACCCATGCAAACAGGCTACTGCCACACCTCCTAGAGCCAGGCTGGAAACAGTACTATTATCTGTTGGTACATCATTTTCGACATTTGGAAATGGATTCCTATTAGACAACTGGGCAACTTGGGGGTAGTGTTTGGCCCATTGTATTTGCATCTCCTAACTGCTGCCTCTTTTAAGTGTCTAATTACGTTGTCAGTAGCCTTTGCTTTGCAAATGTGCATTCATCTGATATGTGACGGAGGGGAACCCTCAAACCGTACTTTTTAGTCTTCAATTTTCCCATTAGGATGTACTTGGAAAGGAAATTAAATCGGTGCTGTGATAATGATTTATTGCAGGAAGGAACCCAATTTACACAGAGAAAAGTGGAATTTTAATTTTATACGGTTCACTAACAGCACGTTCATATGGTCTAACTGTAGGTGTTGCAGTAAAGATGACAATCTGGGTTTGTTTTCTGATAAAGGGACAACATAAAACTATTTTCACTTTTAATACATTATTCTAATGTCTTTTCTGTACAATAAAAAGGGATTTTTCTGGTCAATTTCATTATTATTTTAAAGAAAAGCATATCTATACTTTCAAAATCTTCAGAGCATGGTAACCTATCTGCATATGACATTCTATTATATAATTCCTCATATGTTAAAATATGTCAGCACACAATGGCACATCTATTGCAATAGTTCAATGTGTTTATTATGTATTTAAAAATCATAGAAGTAGTTTTCCAAAGTTGCATAAATGTCTATTACTATTTGTTGCCTGCAATCAACCCTTTGGAGCCAGCAAGTTAGGAACTCCTGCTGCTCATTCTAATACATTTTGCATTAGTATCTCACTTCAGAAGATCTCGATTTGTGGTGTCAAAAATGTTAAATAAATAAATAAATAATATACACCATTGACTTGTATTATCTCTGTGTCATTCTATCATTTATTTATTTAACCTCTGAGCTAAAAATGAAGTATTTTCTTTTTGATGAGAAAGAAAAGGTTTGCTGCTGGGAGCTGCTAGCTAGGATATGTGGAGTGTGCAAATCCATTGTTACAATTTAAATGTAACCACACAAAAATATTTTTGTTTTTAACTTAGATTTATTGCACTGTCTTCTGTGAGACAACTCTACATGAATCTTTAGGAAGGGAGTCGATAGTTCCTCTTTTCGCATTATATACTTAGCATTTTGGAGTTATCTTTACTAGATATCACTTGTTACTTGATGAGGGCTACTTTTTTTTTTTTCCAGAGTCTAATTTTCTTCTGATTCCAGGGGCTCAAATTTATCCTCTATACACAGGGAAGAGAAAGATACTTGCATAGTTAGTGGGTCATTGCCAGCTCACGTTTTCAGAAAAGAAAGCATCTGGAATTACATATAACGATCTCTAGAAGAACAGGATGTAATTATTCCTTCACTCCAAAAGACATTGCAAAGGCTAGAATCAATAGAGTCTAAACCATTTTTTTCTGATGAGCTAATCTGTCTGTTACCAGGTTGGTCACATCTAGAGTTGTAATAGAAGTAAGGACCATTAAAAGGACAAAATTCCACAAATACAAACTTAAAGTTTACAGTAACATAAAAAATAACATGGTAAGACTACCATAACTGAAATCAACAATAGTTATTATAGATCCTCTCAGCAAAAATGAAAAAAAACTGACTGAAAGTCTTATATACACAATAATTTGGCAAACTACAGACATATTACAGCTGGTTAGCCAGCTTTTCAGTTTAAATATTGCTTTCTGAAAAATGTCTTTTGTCATAGTTTTTTTTTTTTCTGAAAATGACATGACCAAACAAAAGAAAAGTATTTATTTCTTTTGGGGGTTGTTCTTTGGGTTTTTTTTCCTATTAGTGCTTATTTTTTCTCAATGGCAAAATGAAAAAGCAACAAGTATGATAAGAAAACAGAGTGGAGAGGGAAAACAAAATCCTTCGGCTCCCCAAAATGTTAATGCCCCCCCAAGTTTTTTGTTACACTCATTTTTATTTTATAAACTTGCCCAAAGCAGTCAAACAGTGTTTTCAAAACCCCTGCAGCCAAAATACTTGAACATTTTTTTTTCTCCCATTTCCTTCTAATATTCTCTTTATGCCACCATCTTATTGAGAAGTGAGTGAAAGGCCTTATGAAGGGACAGGGAGAAGAGAAACTTCTAATGAAGCTGGATGTGTTGTAACTGCTGGGAAGCAGAGCATTAAACTTTCTAGCACAGACTGAAGCCACTACAGTGTGTGCAGCCTAACGAGGTGTACGGTGAYGGGCAGAGGAAGGTAAGTAGAAGAAGATCTAGTTAAACACTGAAAAAATAGTATTCACAGACACATGCATTTGAATTCCGAGCGGAGCAGGGCAACTTTTCACTTTATTAGTCTCCTGTACATGTTCCAGTTTATATTATCACCATCTGGTTGTGGTATTCTTTTGCAAATCTGTAATATTACTCAATTTGTCTTGGTAATTTGGCCCATCTACTATGATTTACTGTTGCAAAAATAAGGAAATCAAACAAAAATATTATTTACTTTAATAAATACAAATTTTGCTTGAAAAGTACTTTTTACCAAGTACTCTGGCAGCCAGCTAGTCTGCACTACTACCATTAACAAGTATTTTTGCTCAGTTAGAAAAAAAACATCCTCTACCCATTTAAATAGCTCAGGCTTTACAAAATATTCAGTGAGATAGTAGATTTGCCTTCAAGTGGTACTGAATCATGAGTGTTTCTAGCATAAAGGGGTTGCACAAGGTTGGCCAAATTACTTCAGGAAGAGTTTTCCTTGTTGGATGATTCTTCCTTCCTGTACAAGCCAAAGTAGGAGGAACAGAAAACCTTCAAAGACAAAAGATGCTGTCTGCTGTAGTTACATCAACAGTAAAATGTTAACAGTCAGGAGTCTGAAGGAGATGAGGAAAACATCATTATGAGCCAAGACTGAGAATTAATGATAAGTAAGGAGAAAACCTTTGAACCTAAGAAATAGATGAATAAGACCGAGAACAAAGCATACTAACGTCCTTGGGTTTTTCTGATTTTCAGCATCAGCTACTGCTGAACATATACTTCCTTGTGTTCTTAAGGCACCTGCTTGAGACCAAATGGCCATCCAGATCTTTATCTGTTTAGCAGTAAGATAAGTAATAAAGTCCCAGGCCCACTGAAGAAAACAGTATTTTTTACAGGATTTCACCAAAACATTTTGTCATTCATGCCCTCACATTGTTGCTACTTTAAGTGTTTTGCTTTAAAAATTAAAATAAAGCAACCTTTTATATAAACAGATAGATGTTACAGAATGCTTTACAATACTAACATTTTTCAAAGTCATGGAGAAAGTTGAACAAAAGTATTAATATTCATCTCGAGAAACCTAAATTTTTGTTTCAATATTCTTTTATCCTCTTTTTCTGTGAACATTCGTATTTTTATCTTTCCTCTCTCAGAAGTACTTGTGAAAGTCTGACAAAGGCTACCACATGGTGTTCCAAAATCTTTTATAAAGAGACCACAAAGTAAAACAATACTATCTTATGTAAATGTCCAAAGCCCACCATGGATAATTCAGGGATGATGCTTTATTGGCTCCTGAAGCTGAAAGGAAAAGAGAAGCATGAGCAGCATATGCAGGGCTGTGGATGTCCTGCAAGGCTTTGTCTTCCCTCGCCATAGCACCAGGTACTGGGGTACCTGATCCCACATTATGTATCATGATTGTCATTAAATGATTGTACATCCCCAGATGAAAACTGGAGCTATGTCCTCCCCTAGCACTCAGGCTGCATTTTTCCTCCCCTGTTTTTTCATATAGAAAAGCTCAGGGATTTTTGTTTGAAGTCTTTCATGGAGTCAGGAGATTTTTGACTCCCTTTCAACTTAAATAGGCAGCAAATTTAGCCTGATGGTTACAGATGTAAACATTTTACACACAAAAGAAAGGCTCTTCAAGGAGACAGAATCTGATTTGCCCCACTTTTCCTCCTCACTAAAAGCTAGATTCCTCCATGTGTGGCTATCCTTACTGTACTTGGGCACCTCATCCTATCATTTCTATCTTCCCAAAACCTCTCTGGGAGGAACTATCACACCTTTTGTACAAGTGCACGGAAAGCTAGGTTGGTATCACCTATGGTGAGGAAGTCACATAATAGTCCACGGCTGGCCAAAGACTGTTGAAGACTGTTCAAAAGGTTTTTGTGAAAACCTGTCCTTTCCAAGACACAAAGCTGAACACTGAGAATTCTTTCAGATCCTTCTGCACATTTAGCATATGGTTATAATTATTTCTATGGCTTTCCCTATTTTCACCTATTTTTCCTTGCTTCTTCTAAAATTTGTAATTTATTGAGCAGGCTCTCAGTGACACCCAGTTTTCTTGAATAAATTGTGATTTCCACTTTGTTCCTATTCTGGCTCCATTTGTCTTTCTACTTCCGGCCTTTTAGAGCTTGGAAGTCTGTAGGCTCTTTGGAGTGACGACGCATTTCTGCCCTGACTGCTATTTCTGCTTAGTTAGGGCATATCTACACGAGCAGACTCTGCGCTCTGAGTTGGAACTATGTGAGCCAACTTCATTCAGAAGCCAGATAGCCATGCAAGCAAGCACAGTGTTGTGCTCATGGTAATAAGTCCTGCTGAGAAGTTAATTAGTTGCTGTTGCAGCCCCTTTGCACTTTTTATCTGGGTTTTGGTGTCCAGTGGAGCTCACTTATGTCTCAGCCTGCCCTGGCCAATGTTGACAGCAGATTGCAATTCATCTATTGGACAGTTACACTTCATCCTTAGTGCACTGCAACCTATGCATCAGACCCCATGCGATGGAAGACAATATGTGCGGATGGCTTGTTCTGTGGCTTAAACACCATGTACTGTCCTCCACATACTCACCATCTGGACAGTAACTTGTCTATTATCCAGTTTTCCTTATATTTTCAGAAGTACCATATTAATCTGCTGTTTTTTTCAGGAGCACTGGGGTTGACTTTAGGAGTGAGATTCATCACATCCACATCTGCCATGAGAGGTCTAAGCATCTGGCATGAGAGGACTGCTGTCTTTGTCCAGACTCATCATTTGGTAAGTGAGGAAAAAACAGGCACTTCTGCTGTACAGTTCATTGTATCCTAAGGTAACTATCTAAAATAGGTCAGGTGAACCTAGAAGAACTGTCTCCCCCATTGATTAAAAATGATTCTAGGCAGCTGCCTCGGAGGTAAATCTATTTTGTAGTTACCCACAATGAGGTGAACCAAACATCCTCTGGCTGAGATGGCTAGTCAGGTTTCATATGATTTTGGAGAGGTACTCTTTGCCAGGTAGGGCAAACGTTATCAGGGAAAATTTATCAGTTATTTCATAAATTCAGTTTGTTCTTTTTAAATCATGTTCTTTGCCTTTAGAGTTTGACCTTGCATTTCAGCTTAACTTACGCTTTTTTCTTCTTTCTTTACTTCCTTTCCTTTTTTGGTATTTCTTTTTGCTCATTATGTTGGTCTGCTTTTATAACAATAGATATAAGCCATCCATAGAAATTCTGAAGGTAGTGCACTACTGTTGCATGGTTTGGACAAAGCCTTAGGGTATTTCCTTTTTATGACTTAATTCTATATAATTTCATTCAAAGTTTCTTATACTTTCCCCACATTTCTTTTTCCATAATGCAAAGTCTTCAATGCTATTTAACCTCATTTCAGTCCTATTACTAATGTAATTGTTGTCAATATTACTGTAATACGATTTGGCATTTATGTCGCCAATTCTTTTCTTTAAAGTGAACCTGGACTGTTTTTAACTTAGTCTCCAGCACAATATACCACATAGGTCACCATATTGGTTCTACACGCTGCAGCGTGTAGCGCTACTGCAGCAGCAGGAGGCAGGAGGAGATTTTACAGAGTACAAGGGGGGCCCTGGAGGGAAAAACACGGGGAAGGCAATGACACAGGAGCAGTGCAGACGCACACATGGCTGGGACGGAGCATGCCATTGTCAGGTAGCAAGTCTGAAACCACTGATTCTATTTATTACTCAGAAAAAAAAGAAAAAAAWATATATGTATATATGCATATACACACTTATACAAACATGCATATACACATACATATTTACAGAAATATATTCATAAGATAAAATAATTATGAAGGCTACATTTTCAAGTATAGAATGCAAACACTGTTGCTACCAGTCATTATTACAAGGGGATTATCTGGCTAGTTGAATGACAATTCTGCGGTTTAAAGGGAGATTGTTATTTCCTGCTTTTATGTTTACTCTCCACTTTTCCTCCATTTATAGGACTCTTCATGAAATGAAGCAAAAAACTAATATCAAATTGAGCTTGTTTCACTGTTGCCTTAATCCAGCTAAAACCAAGAATATGCCACTGAAATAAAAAACAGTAATGATGTGAAGGAAAACCAGGCTCCTTAAGATTTTTAATCATTAAACCACTATGCCAAAGAGTTGGATAGTTACATGTTTGAATTTGTTTTGTCTTAATGACAAATTTCAAGACCTGAATTATAGGAGATGATAAGCACCCCTAAATCATTACTTTAATAAAACAATCTGCCAAATAGAAGAAAATAAACAACGGAGACAACCTGACTCCTCGCAGCAGTTAATCTGTACAATACATATGAAAGGGCAGCAAAACAATTGTGTTTGTTTCATCACCTTGCTTAGGACACCCTGTTAATGATAACAAAATGTTATTGTCCGCATTTAAGAGCCAGCCATACTTTATTAGATGAAAAAGACATATTGTTGATGACACCACCTTTAGATGTTCATTTTTAAATGTCACCTATGAGAAGATTCTCATACCTTTCACAGTCTCTGTAGACTTTCTTTCTGTAGAGAATCCTGGTGAAATCARCCATGCTACCCAAACACAATAAAAAGTTGTATCAGAATCTAGATGCTGTAATTCAAGTTACAAGTCTAGTATGAAATGCTCTTTGTGTTATGATCTTCCACTGTTCTTAATTGCCAAGCTAACTTAAAGCACACTGCCATCCATTTGCAGCTTGATATCATCAGCATGTGAAATATGAGCCCTTATTCTGTAGCGGCATGCTCCTAAATGTTTATTTTCATATTTTATATTTTGAAGCACATGAAATGTGATATTACAGAGATCTCTGTCATCCCAAATGAAGTCATCTGAGAACAGTAGAAGATTAGGAGAGAATAATTATGAAACTCCCTACAAATCTGTTTAAAGTGTTAGCAATGCCAAGGATCTGATTTTCCATTCTTGTCCATTTAATTTGTATGCTTAAGGAAAACCATTTAGTGAGAGGCTGAAGTGCATTTGGTAGATCAATACTCCATTGATGTTGATATTTGTCAGCATTTTCTTTAGCTGATGATTTATAGGGTGCCAGAAGCATTTATAGAATTCTTAACTCTTTGTCATGTCTCAATTTGCTCTATGCAGAAAACGTTTATTCTTTATTACACTGTATTTTTAACAAAATAAAGGACATGCTACGTTAGATATTTTATAAGTGTGCTTAAAACAGAGTTATTGCATACTAGGAGTTATTAGGCTGATGTTACTTGGTCTAAAATCTTTTAAAAATAGTTGAGAAAAGAACTCTTTTTAAACAGAACAGTGAAACACTTTTTAGCCTATACAACATTAATCATAAGAAGAGTTGAATTAATTTCTCTCTTTTAACCCAAATTTTTTCTTTCAATAACATAAAACATAATCAAAAATATAGTTCATTTAAAGTGGAATGGCCGTTCCTGATTAAATTAAATCTGAGTTCTAAGTAAGCTTTTCCTCAGATTTGTTATGAAAAAGACCTAGAACAATAAAGCTGTCTCTTTCTGTGGTAAAAACTATATATTGCAACTATTTTAATGGAGAAATGTAATTTGCAACTCATAAATCATAAAAAGGTATAAAATAGCTAACTAAAAATGATAGTATCTAGCTCTTACATAGCAATTCCAATACAAAGCTTGAGAAGAGCTACCTGCCTTTTTCAGACACTGTGAATCTAAAATGCATAGAGATGAAGTAAAGTCTCCAAGTCAGGTTCCCAGGGGGCAGATTCAGCTGCAGAACATGGGCTCATGAGCTGCAGCACGAAGTCCAGCTGGAGGCCAGTCACTCGTCATGTACCTCCAAGGTCAATACTGGGGCCAGCACTGCTTAACATCTTCGTTAATGACCTAGATGATGGGACAGAGAGCACCCTCAGCAAGTCTGCAGACAATACAAAATTGGGAGGAGTGGCTGATACTCCAGGTGGATTTTATGCTGCCATTCACATCTGGAGTGCTGTTTCCAGTGCTGGGCTCCCCAGTACAAGAGATACATGGACATACTGTGGAAAGTCCAGTGAAGGGCCACGACGATGATTCAGGGACTGACATACAGGGAGAAGCTGAGAAAGCTGGGGGGGGGTTGGCCTCGAGAAAAGGAAACTCATGGGGATCTTATCTCTATGTATAAATATGCGATGACGGGGAGTAAAAAAGCTGAAGCAAGATTCTTCTCAGTGGTTCCCAGTGACAGGACAAGAGGCAATGGGCACAAATTGAAGTACGGGAAACTCTGTTTAAATATAAGCAAAAACATTTTTACAGTGAGGGTGAGCACTGGAACAGATTGCCTAGACAGGGTGTGCAGTCTCCATCCTTGGAGATATTCAAAATCCTACTGGACATGGTCCTGGGCAACCTGCTCTAGCTGGCCCTGCTTTGAGCAGGGGTTGGAGTAGATGATCTCCAGGGATGCCCTTCAACCTCAGCCATTCTGTAATTGTGAACCACAGCCCTCAAGTAGTAGCCCAGCCCTACTACTTGATTACTCTAGTGATGTGCACATTTTCATCAGTGAATATACATCAGTGTAAAACTGAAGTAATGTAGTGATAAAATATATGACTATGTAAGGCAATGTTCCAAATACAGTAGAAGGTTATTTTAACTTCAGAAGAGATTTGTTTGCTGCTAAGGTAGTAAAAAGAGGCCAACTGTTACAGAGCTGTA
The DNA here is from genome assembly GCF_003343035.1 of Apteryx rowi. Taxonomy (NCBI): domain Eukaryota; kingdom Metazoa; phylum Chordata; class Aves; order Apterygiformes; family Apterygidae; genus Apteryx; species Apteryx rowi. The sequence continues at coordinate 138,637 of NW_020451226.1, read as the reverse complement.
GTATACTAATTAAACAAATAGCCACAGAAATATCAATATTATCTAAAATCATTTGTTTTACAAGGGTTTTGACATGCTTCATTGTGAAACAAACTGTTTAATATTTTATTCATGGATTAGTATAATATATTTCTAGATAAAAATCAATACTGTGTTTTTATTAAGAACTACATCATTCTTCCCAGCAGAGAAACAAAATGCACATAAGAAATGAACTGCAGAATTAGAAAAAAAAATAATAGCCAGTGCTAACTCGTATCACTATGGACAGTTCAATAATCCTTATGCGCGTGCATTTAGTTGTGTGCCTGTTTATTTCCTTGGTTGGACCTTTTTCTGTTTCAACAAGGGACTCCTCCTATTGCATCTCAGGACTTAATTTACAACCAACAATGCACTCATCTGTATGACACATTTGGTGAGATCCCTGAAATAAAAAACCTCCAACCAAGAAGGTAGAGCACAGGGACGCACATGAAAAGACAGTTGGAGAGGGGCAACCCATATTTCCAGATGAATTTCCAGATGAGACCATCACACTGCTTTTTGGCTGTACTTGGAAAAACTGAAGAGTTATATAGTAGGAGAAATGAGTTGTTATAAAATGAGAAAGAAGATCAAAAGAAAATTCAGCGTCTAACACTGACAACAGTGAACTTGGGAAATCTATATGCTAAGCGCCAAAAGATATCTATCCTTTGTTGACTTACAGCATATTTGGCTGTCCAGTGCATTTTGAGTGGAAGCTGTAGTTTATTTGAGACATCTCACTTTTGAGATGGCAAAAAAAATATTCAGCAAAGAACATTAAGACTTTTAAGTACCATTTAGATGCAGCACTCAGGCTATTTTTCACTTCCTCTTTTTAACCATTCATTGTGACATATTGCCTGATAATACTTCAATTCTTGTTCATTTCCCTGGCAAACTGTCGTCCCCTCAAACCAAGTTATAGCTAAGTCCTTTTTGAATGCTGGTAATGACAGAGGAAGCTTATGCTTGACTGCAGTTCCTCCTCCCTTGTGAAATGAGACTCTGACAGAGTCTTTCCAAAAAGGGACCTCCCTCATTTAATAGCATGTTGCATTTACTTTAAAAATTTCTCAGTACTCTAAGAGAGTGTGAGAAAGTTTTGGTTATTGATATTGTGATATTTGTCCTAGCAGTTAGCTTAGAATCCTACTATCCAAAGAAAAAAGAAAACAAAAAAGGAAAAATCTCCCTGCCCACAGACATTTAAGAAATCTATATAACTAATGGCACTGAGAAAGCGGTTCCTCCTACCATTCCAAAAGCTAAATATATGGGTTATGACTGTCCACAGTTGTTAGTCCACATCCAAATCTTTGCCTTCGTACCACCTGCAAGTCCAGCGAGACTTAGTGGTGCCCAAGGAGGATAAAAGAGTGGTGCTTTTATACTAGTCTGGCAAAAACAGCTTTGAGAGTTCATACTCCACTACGCAATTCTCTGGATCAGCTCTGGGGTACTCATTCTTTGTCTGGTTGAGTAGCTTGGGAGCTGTGAAATAAGGTCTTCATCACTGCTTAGACTTTTCCATAAACTCCTCTCTACTCTATCCTGTAAATTCATTCCACGCAGAGCATACAAACGCAAAAGAAAACACAAAACAAAAGGGGCCCTTTAAGACAATATTTTCCCCTACGACCACAGCACCTGCCTGGTCTCTGACAGAGTCATTTTTCTTCTTTCCTGGTTGTCTCTTTAGAAGAGATCAGTTTAGAGTGACCCTTTCTTAGAAGGACTTTTCTGTATATTCCCTTTGCCCTTTCCCTGCAGTAATATTGCTTAATTATCTTTTAACTAGAGCTTACATTTCAATTGAAGCAACAAAAGTCAGCAGATGGTTTTATAGGTATGAAACACTGCAATTCATATACACTAAACTAATGAGAGCTGGATTGTTGGATATCCCCCCCCCCCATTCTCTGATTAGGGAACAATAATTTCTACTTTTTCTAAGTCTTCAAACTCAAAGGATGAAGTCTGTCTCAGACTAACAATTTTGAGGTATTAATTGAGCCTGTAGCTCATTCTATGTCTTAATATATTGTATATGGGAAAAAAAATCCTTACCCTCAAAAGTCTGCAATCTAAATAGATAAGACAGATAAAAGACTGGAAAGAAAACAGCAACAGAAAAGGGAGGGAGTAGTATAAAGTCACATAGCCATCTGTAAAGTCACAAAGAGAGCCCAGCTCTCTTCACGCTCAAATTAATCTATTACGTAAAGCTGTTTTCTTTCCACTGGAGGGAATTGCCAAGACTGTATGCATACAATTTAACTTAATTTAATTTAATTAATTTCTTGTACATAGCACTTTTCCCACACCAGAATTTCCCATATAAGGAACTGTTAAAAAAAAAGAAAGTGTAAACTCTTTCTTGTGCTTACCTAGTAAGATTAAGCATTCCAGATTTGGGTTGATTTTGCCTCTGATCTACAGTTTCCATAGTCGAGGTTTTAAGATTTTCTTACAGGATTTTTCATGAATGGCCTGTCAATTGCTGTGACTTTTACCTATTTTTCCCTTTTACCATATTTTCTTTGCTCACACCAGTGACTAGCCTACTGGGCAAAGGAGTGAGGCAGGGTGTTTCTGAATTTTTTTTCCCCAAGGGTTCAATCTTGGAAGTGGTTATGACTTCAAGATCAACCTCAAAAGCTCACCCTTCCCACGTGATTAAGAGACATCACATATGACTAGGAGAAACAGCCACCTGTGTGTCACCATGCTGCTCTCACAGGGTGTGGTAAGAAGTTCTTGAATCTGTGTGAGGAAAACTAGCAGAGAGGCTGAGGAAGTAGTAGCTGTGCCAAGGAAAAGATCAGGGAAAATTTGGCTCCAAGATCTTCTCCAGCGCTTCCTCAGAGGACTACAGCATCAGAAAAAAGTGAGGGGAGTCACCAAAACCTTCAGCTATTGTATTTCTGACAAGTGCTTTCCACCATATACTTTTCCACAGCGACAAACATTTTCTGTAAGTTTTATCTTTCAGACCCATAGTATCTGAAGATGCCACAGGGTACTAAAGGGAGAGTGAACATATTCATAGAAATAAATCCACTAAGAATTACCAAATACATAGAAACCAATGCTCAAAAAGTCCTGAATCGCAAATTCTTAAGAGGCTGAGAGAGTACTGCATTACTAGAGCAGTCTTACTACACGCTTGCCCTGCACTTAGTCTTTCCCAGGTATCTGCTTTTAGCTACTATCAGAGAGAGTTTACTGAACTATATGGACCCTGTAAAGCCACTTTTAGCATCTTACATCCTGAAGTCATGTGATGTCTACAGAAGGTCTAAGAATATGAAGACAGAAGAAGGGAAAAGACTGAAGGATTAGCCAAGGACATGGCTTCATCATGACCAAGTGTATGTTTGGTCCTGCTCCCCTAATTAGTTATATTTTGAGTTGAAACAATGCCAGTTCCAGAAAGGGACAGACCTGGGCTTGCCTACAGTAGACTGGGTATCTCACTGGGAATCTCTGCAAAAGGAGTGAAACTCTTCTCCTCCCTCTCCAGCTACTGCAAAGAGGGAAAATAGTGGGCCCTTGTTTTGTAGCTATAATGAGACAGGAATCTGGATCTTGTATTAAGGGTGAGCAGGATTTGTGGTGTTTCCCCGACTTCAGTATGACTAGGACCAAGTCCTTAAAGAATGTGTGATTGAGAAGGAAATACCAATCCATAATGATGACAGTAATGACAATATTTTAAAGTTATTTATAAGAAAGAATTAAATTCCTCATAAAACAAGTTATCTATCTGAAATAATGGACACTTTCATTGAAAACAAACATGAATGAAAGGCATTTGCAGAAAATCTAGTTTCATCAGTCCTTGGTCCAGTAGAATTATATATGCATTGTGCACAGTACAGTGAGTAAAACAGATGCAGGAAATCTTCCACAGTCATAGGTCGTCAAAGAAATGTGCATGAAATATAGACCAATACTATATATCTGGAAAGAAATGTGATCAAGGAAGTATGAAACTCAGCCACAGAAGCACAGAGAACTTAGCTCTGAGAAAATGCTAAGTTAGAAATGGGAGCTTTAGGGTGAAGTGTCATGAGATAAGAAACTCTCTATGGTCATTTGGTTTGTCCTTACATTCAAGGAAACAGAATTTCATCTGCAAAAAAAAAAAAACAAGAATGAATCAGAGATACCTGAAAAATCACTACCTTCTCCTCCTGCTCATAACCACAAGTCAAAATTTTGAGTTAATACTATTTGCTATTTCCATTATGGTTTTGTGATCTCAGTCAAGGGTCAGATCTCTACATTATACGTACAAATAACAAAGCAATAAGCCTTGAAAAGTTTTATGCAACACAAACGTGGTCACCAATTACGATAAACCCTCCTCTGGTGCTATTCTAGAAATTGTACTCTGTCAGGCAAAGAGTTTATGTTTACATATGCACGCTTATTTTCACTACTGACAATACTGAACAACAGCAAGATATGTCAGCATTTTTTTGAATGTATGTTCAGTAGTTGCAATATACATTTACACGGCGTATACCACACAGGTGCTTCTCATGGATGATGAAGCTGACTAATCTGAGTACTCTAGGACTATGTCACTCTTTCAGGTTAATAAATGTTCACTTATTGTAAAAGGATGGTCGTCACTGCAAGAACATCCTCTTCAGTTAGCTATTGAGTTTTCACAGTGTATGTGAATATTTGGGGATAAAACAAAACAAAAGAAACAATAAATATGTTTACCAAATATTTTCTAAGCCAGCAACAGTGACAGGAGCAATAGTGAGAGTGATTCCTAAAATGGCATCTCAAAAAAGTGAAGAAAGTGTTTTATGGTCGCACAGTCAGAAAGCCAACCCGGAACGTGAGCAGGCTTTGGCTGACTGCAGCCTTGCCAAGCTTGGGACACTATTCAGGAGCGCCGTGCAATGGACTGCCCCACTGTGCTCCTCCCCAGCTTTACGCTATGCATTTGCAGGTCGGTGCCGCGAGCTCTTGCTCGCTCCCCGACCCCCCAAGCCAGACGCAGCCAGCCAGGGTAATCTGCCAACGAGCAGTTCAGGTCACTTGGGGTCCCAGGGTCACGGTGGAGCTCAACAAGCAGAATTCAGAGGAGGAAGCTGGGAGACAAATGCAAATTTCAGGAGCGACCCACAGCTGTGGTACTTCCCCTGTCACTACCAACCATGTGGGGCCTGCCATGTGACCTGGCAGAGGGCTGTCAAGCGTTCTTGGACCACAGCTGGTTCAGCATTTTCTTTGTGCATGTATTCAGGACCCACTCAGTGCCAAAGACATTTGCCCCAGTGTGTGTGTTGTTCCACTTGTTTGCTGTTCTGCAATAAGTGCATTAAATACCCACTTCATATTTCTTGGCTAGCCTGATCTATTCTTCCAGGCCAAGCCTCTAAAATGCTATTTGCCACAGAGGAGTGTAAGACCAGCTTTTGGAATGAGGACAGCACAGATTATCCAACTGTATTTATTTACAAAGGTCCTTGTCTCATATCTCTTTTCATAATGAATTGGAAACTTACAGTCAGATTTTCCAATATGTTCAGGCTCAGCAAAGTGGCTGTAATTCCACTTTATCCATACAGAATTTACAAGCTGCCCTGCATAAGGAGGGCATCCCTGGAACGAGGCTTTTAACGCTGATTCTATATTGAGATGTTTTGCAAAATAAAACTGAAGTTGATTCCACTTGTTTGGTTTGTACATATGGTTTACTCATTCTTTTAAATATGTGGTTTAATTGAAAGATGTAAGGCTGGATGGATTGGTCCTCTTCAGTGTTTCATATTCATATTGTGTATTACAGACCATTTGAAAGTCATACTTCCTGGGAGTGCATCTAAGGACAGCATATATCTTAAATGATATACTTGTGGGTAGTCAGGCATTTAACCCAAGAACTGTGTTGTATGAGGTGTTTGATGGTGGAAATTTTTATAAACAGATTATACAACAGTCTTTGGCACCAGTTCTCAAACAGTCTCTGTAAATCAGACACAACTGCTTTATTGAAGTTAATGGAAGATCTGGAGATATTCAAAACACGCCTGGACGTGATCCTGTGCAATGTGCTCTAGGTGACCCTGCTTGAGCAGGGGGGTTGGACTAGACGATCTCCAGAGGTCCCTTCCAACCTCAGCGATTCTGTGATTCTGTGATTCTGTGAATTAAATTGTCATAAAAACAGTGTAAATAAGGGGAAAATCAGACACATCAAATTTGAATACTGACTTGCAATGTCAGATTTAAAGTAATTATTAGCCTTTAATTTTCAGTGACAATCTGATCTTTCACATAGTGAATATGGTAGACATAGCTGTAATGCTGAGAAGTAGCTATCCTATCTACTAACATGCATGCAGCTAAATCCAGCCCTATGACTACAGTATTGTGCTTTTTTACTTGCCCACCTTGAACATGCATTTTAATACTATATTTCCCTGTTCACTACCCTGTTAACACCACTCTAACTATTGGGTTCTTTTTGTTATCAGTTGCTAGACAGCCTGCAAATAATAATTCTACCTGTCACATGTCCAGAAGTGTTCTTAAGTACTACTTAGTGTAGTAAAGCCTTTTAATTCCACTAAAAGTTAATGTTTCTAGACCTTGAATTAAACTTCCATGAGAGGAGTTTGCTCTATTTTCTGTAAGAAAATTCTGTGACTATTTTTTCTTCATGCAATTTAAATTCTTCCAAGACTTAAACAGAATATAATTCTATCAGTTGTTAGCATCCCCAATATATTTGTTTATTGCATAAAGTTTTTTGAGTTGCATGAAAACCATGGGATTGAAGTTGTCATGAGTTGCATTCTATCAGCACAAATGAAGGGTTATTTGCCTTATAGAATGATTATTTCAACTCAAGCTGTGACAGTTCTGAAGAGAATGACTGCACATATATTATGCAAAAATCAAAATAAAAAAAGTTAGAAGGACCCTGCAACACAGTCCTCTACATGCAATTTTTTTTAATCCTTCTACATTACAGTAATCTATTATTGTGTTACTCTGAGTTTGATGAGCTGAGAATGTATGTATTTTTCATGTAAACATCCAGCCATTTGTGTAGTCTCCTAATTATTTTCTGATATTCTAGAAAGAAAACCAAGCAATTCTGAATTTGGAGAAAATGCTTGTGGCTTCATTATTTTTTATTTTAAGCTGTTTAGTTTCATGAGTCTGGGGAGTTTTCAGAGCTTAAAATAAAGAGAAGGAAGCAATCAAACATTCTGTTTGGTAATGATTCATTTATTCAAAAGCCCATGAAAAAAAATGTATGGTTGAGAGGAACTCTGTCATTTGCAAAGGTGACTTGAGGCAGAAAATAAAAAGAGGTTTAGAGTAATGTTACAGCCTTTTTGACCACATTAGCATTGCAAATATGTCCAGGCAGGTTCACATTTTCTGTTTATGCCATATTCTCCATTCTGATACATGCACTTAATTCTACACATGGTCTGTCTCCTTTGGTGAAAACCCAGATACACAGAGAAGAGGTTTGGTTTACAAGTCAAGGAATAGAAAACTTTTAGTTGTTGTTGTTGTTGTTGTTGTTGTTGTTGTTGTTGTTGTTACAAAAATAAAATAACTTTTGCTCTTTTCTTAAACTTCAAGTACTTCACACCTCTCAGGGATTGGAAGAGTATGGCACTTTTAGAGCTAAAATTTCTGATATTTCTTCTGTCTTATACTGGAAATTCCTAAACAGAGGTGGGCATATTCTACTTCTTCAAGCAATGTGTTTGAGAAGTGTTCTTTATCACTAAGTCAAAGTCAAAGTCATAGTAGGCAACACCTCAAATAGAGAAGTTAAACTCAGTAATATGCCTGTGTCTTGCTCTCAGAAGTCAAACAGTTCTCAGGACATATCACAAGTGCCGTACAACAGCCAACAAAATAAGATACTCTTCCCAGTGAGCATTGGCACCCCACTCAGATTCACAAACAGAATCTAATATTGTTAAATTCTCAGAAATAAGTAATTCTTCTTACATTAAATTTATGGAGATGTAATATTTCTCAACTGTATTTCCTTCTTCCACTACATTGCCTCTCTCAAGGTATATATGATTTAGAATTTTTCTAGGTCACATCAAAATAAAGTCTCATGACCAGTAAAAGAACCAAAAGAATGGAATTATTTACTGTCTCGTGGTCTAGTTTTATTGTTTTGCAGTAGCAGAACAACCCACAGACATATTGGGATTGATTGTATCTCCTTAACCTGGACTTTCTTAGTTGGCTTAAGGTAACGTCTTTGCACTGATGAACTAATCATAAAGAAATTACTGAGTCAAAACATTTTAAAAATCTTTAGAGTGTAAATTCAACTACAAAAACTACAGATAATATATACCAGCAGTGAGCCAACATGAATAGTTCAACTCTAACATTGAAGAAAACTTGAATTTAGTTGAGATTTGAGTATAACGTTATCTACATGTATCAAAAAAATCATGGAACAGAATAGGAATATAATAGAAATATAACTACCAAAGTATTCATCCTAAGGCAGGCAACTAGTTTAGGCTAGTCCTCTCAAGACATTTGAGTTCTGCAAAGCCATAATCATCTGTCTTAGTAGAGCAGAAGTGTCTGTCTAGTCTTAGAGTAGGAAGTGCTTGTATCTACAGGTGCAGCTACCTGTTCGATGTATAATAGGGATCAGTTCAGCAATTTCCCATACAGTCTGTATTTTCCCATGGTTATATGAAAGACACACCAGCAATGTAAATTGCTGGTGCAGCCAAGCAGAATACTGAAGGATCGATATTATCCCTTTCTGCTCTCATAGGCAGGTTTACAGGCAATTCTTTTTCAAAACCAGAGTTAAATTACCCTGCTTAAAGTGCATTTTGCTTTGACAAGTGACTGTGAAAATGTTACCATAGAGCTTTTAATGATGACCCAAACGGACTAGTTAGAACTATGAAGTTTTCCCAACAATTCTGTGTGTTTAGATCAAATGTTTAAATAAAGAACATTCTATTGAAAGAAACTGAATATGAATCTAGGCTCAGAGAGATATGGTTTTGGGTGGAGACATTCAAATGAGGGGGTTTAATTTCATCTGGTATCTTCTAGCCACGGGTGAACTGAGCTATCAAAAGTATTTATAGAAGAGTCTAAAGCCCCCACATATGTAGTTTAGGGGGAAAGCGAATAATATGAATTATTCAGTAAGAAATGAACAGTTCAGTAAGAAAAGAACAGTTCAACCTGTTCTGAAAATAAAAACTGTGGGAGCCTATCATAAATGAACTGCGAGCAAATTTATCATGTGCAAAAGAGAACTGATTATGTAGTCAGAAGTCATTCTGTGGAACTCACTGCCATATAAAAGAATTGAGATAAACAGGTGAATAGGATTTCAAGTGATCTGGCAGTGCACAGCAAAACGTTCAACATAAAACAACTTGTCACAAAAAAAGAATCTTTACAAATCTTACCCCTTTGTACCTGCAAGGTATGTTAGGGTTTTAATCTGCAATGATGGGTTTTTAACAGATTATTGTTTCTCCCATTCCCATCAAGAAGCTGCTGTCTTCTGTCATAGAAGTAGATTCTGCCCTTTCTGATATTTCAGTTTGATCTTACCATCAGATTGTTGCATCCACAAAGATGGCTAGTTGATTTCACAGGGGTCTATCTGATTCAGGTGCATTGCAGTATCAGGTCTGCATCCTTTTTTAATTTATAGGTTTGTTTAAGAGGGAGATAGGAAAGAATCCTAGTAACGACCTGGTAGATTTTTCCATGAGAAACACTCGACGTTTTTAATTTATTTATTTTTCAGATGTTGCCTGTTCCGCATAAAAAGTTTTCTGCATTGGTTGGCTGAACTTTGTTCAAAAATGGGAAGACAACCTAATTCTTCATCAGGAGAGAGAAAAAGATGGCTGAGAATTTTTAACATAAACAAAACATCAACATTTAAAGGGAGGGCTACATCTGGCCTTGAAATATCCACTTCCTCTGTCCTTTTGCATACAAAGAAAGGCATTCTCAGAACATGAAGAAATTGAGAGTAGTTCAAAAACTAGCAGCAGGAGATTAAGAAAATGGGGTATTCCAGCAGTACAGATAACCAGGCTAGCTAAGGAAAAGTCATAGATTCGAAAGAGGTAGAACATTAAAGGATAAGGGGGTAACTTGACACTTTTSAAAAAAAAAGATTTCAAGTCATTCTACAGTTTGGGGATAAATCATTTTCAAAAATTAAGACATCTAAGGGTCTGAATAATCAAGGAAGCACTCAGTAGCGATTACTCTGGGGTTGGGATTTTTTTTGTTTTTGTTTTTCTTTGGGTTATTTTTGATCTTTGAATTTGCATATTGGAGTGTTTGGAAGAAGTGTTCAAGGCCAATGAAAAGCTAAATGAGCCGGTGGAAAAAAAAAAGCTGCAAATACTTTGAAAAGTTAGCTGATTTCTACTTGAACTGTATCATGCCAAAGATTTGATGTTTAATTACTGAATGATTGGAAAGGAAATAGATATTTTGTTTGACAACTCTGAAGTAGTATACATTCATTTCTTTTCCTCTCAAAATTACTTAAAGACTCTGAACTTTACAGACTGGGATTTTAAATTTTACTTGCATTTATGACTGTCGGCTTGTGTTGTACCCAACTACGTATCTTTTGCAATAATGGAAGTCTAATTCTGTACACTTCTAGGGGTACATTTGCCTCATTCAGCCTTTGATGTCATTTTAAACTTTGCAAGTATTTTCCTCTCTTTGATACTACCAGACTTTATTTCTGGGGGCTGTCATGATCCTTAGGATCACTTTTTCTGAAAATGTTTGACCTAAATAAGCCACAGGGGGGTTATCTCTGGTCTTTGATATAGCCATTTTCCTGTTCAAAAGTAACCACCAAACTCTGGGAACAGGATGTGACCTACTCACTGTGTAAAGACCTTACCTCTGGAAGACTACTAAATATTGTACCTTTGTGCTAAAAACTAAAAGCTGTAGTTTCTTCTCCTAGCATAAAACCAAGAAGTTCAGTTATTCCTCCTTATCTGAGCCAGGCTTTTATTCTCACTTCTTATCCTGTATCAGTAGTCACTATCTAGAAAGTACATGGTAGTGTCCACACAGTACATTGTAGGCACTGAAGAATAAAAATATGAAAATAAAAGGTTGAAAAAATTGTTGGTAATACTTAGCTGACACACAACAAAGCAAAACTGTGTGCCCAACAGTGGGCAAAGGCCAACAGCATGTATAAGAGAGAGAATAAAGACTATGCTAACTATTAAAAAGTCACAGCCTTTTGAGCGGTCCTTTTCAATTTTAGCCTGTGTGAGTCAGCTGATTCCTCCTTTGGTCACCCAGGCAAACAAATTAGAGATGAAGAGAGCAGAACCATATGAAGCTGAACCAAAATGAAAGTAAAGATTTCCTCTCTTTTTTTTTTCCATTAAAATTAACAAATCAAAAAGTGTTCGGTTCAAAAAAAAAATTCATACCACTTGCAAAAAAAAATTGCTTCTGTTCCATTTGAGATAATTTTAACCAAAGAAATGAAAGAATATGAAGATCTAGATCTTAACATGTTTGCAAAATCAGGAAGGAGATGGTGATGCACTTTCATGAAACTCCTCGTCAGTCATGAGATATGAGAATGTCCAGGATTCAAATTTCTACACACCGGTGTTGTACGCTTTCATGAGAGAGTACTATACATATTGCTACAAGATGTTTTGGAATGGGCTGCTCTCCAAATGATGCTGATCCTTCTAGTTTAAATATTTAAATATTGTTTGGGTTAAAAAGGAAGCACAAGAATAACTTGATAGTTTTGTAGGTAGGGTGCTTACTTGGAAAACTGGACATTTACATTTCAGTCCCTCCTCTCACGAATATTTATGTACATTATGACACTGGATGAAATCCTGGCAATATTGAAAATACTAGAATTTACAGTCCAACTAAAACTTTGTGTTTCATCAACCCAGCCATGTATGTATTTACAAGCCTGTATATATATTCGCTTTCTAAAATGTCTAAATAAATACAGACAATAATACAGGGAGCAGATCTGCTTCAGAAATTCATCACAATATAGGAGCAGATCTGCTTACTGATACCCTACAGTTGTTGCAAGGGGAAACCTTCCAAAGTGTCTGCACCGAAATAAAAGCTCTCACAGAAACAAAAGTGGTTTACAATATGGACTCTTGAATTTCTAATAGTAATGATCCATACACTTCTGACACTTAAATTTTTAATGAAATAACCTGATTACGCCTTTTATTTTTGATCTGCTTTTACGATCAGCATTATCTGATACGGTTTAATATTTTGATGAAGGGTTTTGTCACATAGTACTTAGGAAATTGCAGACTTTGTTTGCTGCCTACCAGCTGTTCATTGCTACCCTTTGCTTAAAGGGTACCACCTCAACAACTGAGCTACAGTAATTGTGTGGCAGCTCCTCGTCTGCTTCAGTACAAAGTCAGAGAGCTTGCTGGAAACACTGCTGAAGTTAATTACCATGTACTATGGGGTAGAATCAGATTCCTACCTAAACATTTATTGATTCTACTGCATTAATTACTTGGCCTCTTAACTGGGTTGCAACATATTTCAGCATCTAGCTCCCAGGTTGTGTTAAAAAGACCTTACTTTGTAGAACCTTACTTTGACCCTCGCTGTAGAATAAAGTTAGCCTTCCTCTGATATACTAATTATTAGCAAGTAATGCTTTAAATCACTTCAAAACTAAGTGAAAATTCTTCTGTGACTTCAGTATATTTTTCTAATACAGCTAGCAAACTGTTATCTAATACCAACTCCCACTATATTAGTGATCATATTGTATATGATGACACATATTCCTTGAGAAATCATGGACGTACTGCAGGTGGGGGGATGAGAGTTCACTGTGTATGCATAGAAATTTCACACTGCCGTAAACTATTCCAGACTGAGGAAACAATCCCCACCCACACTCATTAACAGAGGATCAAAACGAGATCTAGCTCCACCTATGGCATGCTTTATCAAGCCTCGATTTTGAAGTCCCATCTGTTCTTCAGGCCTGTCAGTTCATYGAGCAGCCAATCACATTAGACATTTTGAAACTGTGAGAGGAGTTAGCTGGAGCTCTTAACAAATTGTTCCTGTCATTTACCATCATTTTTCCCATTATCATTGACAGCAGGACCAACCCATGGCCAATACCCATTTGCACTTCCAGCTGAGAAAGTTCCCCCACAAAACTTCATTTAAGCTGGAACAGAAATTCTGTTAATCTGAAGTACACCAACTGAGGACTCACCCACCCCTCAACTGAAATATAGAGAGGAACTATTTTTTGGCCCTGGAATGATGGGTGAACCACATTTTATTAGGTAAAATCAGCTTATGATTCTGCACCTATATTGAAAATTGGAGACCATAAACTATTATGGGTCAGAAGAAATCTTTTCTAGCAGTTTAGCAAAGTACTGACTGAGACTGTTGTTTTGTAAATGGTTTTTGACATTCAGTGGAAGTTCAGCTCCTAACTCTCCTAGGGTCCTTCAAAAACTTAGTCCATCATTAGCAAGATCACTGCTCTTTATGAAGTCACAAGTTACTTTTGGGAACTGAAGAGTACTGTCTATCCTGTCTTACAAACATAAATAAGAATATTATTCCTTAGAGTACTGGGACTCTAGACCCTAGAAATAGTATTGGAGTACTATTTCTGCAGTAGATCTTCTTGATGTCTGTGGTCAAGTCATTTCACCATATGTCTGTACAAGATACTTTCCTGACTGTGAAGTAGCACAATAAGGTGTAAACTAGGTAGCTCACCATGCGCTGAGAGACCTGCCTGGGAAGCTGGATAGGTGTGAGGAGGTGAGTATATGCTAAGYTTCATGCCACCACAACTACAGCAATAGCTTCATTTAGTCAGGATGTGCCTACGCTACACCGTAGTCACATCCTCTACCTTGCTTTGTGTAAAATGGGACACTAATATTGATGACTTTTTGTGAAATGCTTTAAGATCTGTTGATTAAGAGGCTGATGAGATAGGAGATTGCTCTACAGATTGTAAAGCTAATGTACAGTGGGCTTAAAGAACTTGCCAATAACTGATTGGGAATGATAGTGGGGTAACAGTGACTGGTACTTGACATGCTGCATACGTCTTTATCAATAATTTAAACTTGCCAGGAACATTCACAGGCACGGAGACCAACTGGCATGAATAATCTGCACCTGTGCTAGTAAACCATATTGTCATGCCAAATAGAAGGGCTGCATGCAAACTGTCTGCCAGAATTTGTGGACCATGTATGGGAATTTTTTGTGAAAGTGCAAGTCAGCACTGGCCAGAGGTGCACCAAGAAGTACTCTAGCAGGATAGACAATTGTGCTTCAGTGCCCCAAAACATCTCCAGGCACTGCTTAATTTACTCATATAGACCCAGTGTCTAAGTCCAGAAATCCTGAAAGCAACAGTGATTCAAAAAGGACATTGCTAGTGCTGAGCCCTTTAAAAACCCTGATTTTCTGAACCGTTAAATCTTCTCAAATGGAACAAATGATCACTTGAAAGTCTTGAATAGTATATCCTTATCTCTAAAGATTGTCTTTTCTGCTAATATGCCTGGCTCAAGAAGTCGTCCAAGGTTTTCTGGGGCTGTTCAAACACAAGTAGACCTGATTAAATGTGTCTGGATAGAGTGTTGAATGGACATCATGCTGCATCATCAGAGCTTTCCAAATTATGTGACTTTTTTTGCCCATGGGTATAACAATGTTCCTTTTGTGTGTCATCCTACAGCTTATGTCTCTTTTACAAAATCTTTGCTCCATTTTTTCCCATAACGGACTGAACAGTCTAAATACTACCTTATGGCATGTTGAAAGAAGGTTTGTATTATTTTTCTCCCTCTACGGTTTGTTCTTGCTTCACTATCATCATTAATATTTTCCCTTAATATATTTAATATATTTAATTTGAAAAGCCCATGAAAATTTGTCCAGAAGGTGCTCAGCAGAAAACAGAAAGGAAAGATTATAAATTATTATTCTGCTTCTATTTATGGAGCATTACCTTCTCAAAGATACATATTAGTTCTGATGCTAGGCTGACTCAGCAATTTGTAATGGTGCAGAATTTGTTCTCTGCATAGCTCCAGGTCAGAGAAATAGCAAAGGTGTCTTTAATTTCCTTTGGTTCTGAAGCTGGCCAAAGACCATTTAAATCAATAGTATAATGTGAAGCAGTGGTATACAGACTTTCTGTGGAGAAACACCACGGAGTTTCTTATTGAGCTAATCGAAGATCAGACTTCCTGGCATTTCCTGCGTAGTATAATTGTCTGAGCACTTGTCACACAGCTGGAGCTGTCTACATATGTAGGCCTGGGGAATGAGAGAAATAGGAACAGTTCATATGGCTTGAAGCTCTCTCCCTCTCCAAATCTGCAGGGACATGACAGAAGAAAACTTGAGAGTGGGCAATGGACCCAAAGGAACTGCTCTGGCAAGCCAAATTTACAGCCTATAGCATTTCATCCCCACCTAAGGCAGCATCTGTTTCATGTCTCCCATTTCATAGACCTCCCAAATTGCTCCACTAGCCAGGAATCAATTACATATCCTTCCACCCAAGTCACTGGCAAATGTCTCCTCCTGCTGTCATGCAGCATCTCACTGTAAGACAGGTTAGCTTGGATCCATTAGCTGTTTCAAGTCACCTTGGATCAGTACCATGACTGCCCAGGGAGACTAAAGCTCCTTCTGTGCAAGTCCGGGCTCAGCCACCATCCTGTTTTTTTACATGCCTTTTGTAGACTGCTCCTTGACTGACTTTTACTTCCTTCCTCCAGTCAGAAGGTACATCCAAATACCTCTACCAGTGGCCATACAATGTGAAATGGGGATGTGATCACACTCACCCATGTCTCTTTTTCTTGAGGAAAATGTCTTGGGGGTGAAAGTTGGGAGACAGAGAGATGTTGTACATCAGAAAATCTGATAGCCAAGCAAAGCAGTACTTTTGTTGCTATTGGAACCTCTTCTCTGTTGTTAGAAATTTTTCTTGCCTTGGTCTCTTGAGTCTGTGGGGTCAATGAAAGTCTTTCTGTGACTAAGATGAGCCATCTTTACTCCTAAGAATAGCAGTTAATGAAAAAGTAAGATAGCAATCTATAGAAGTATTGAGGAATGTTACTCTTACTATGATTAGCCATTGTTTCTTAGGTTTCTATCTCTACTAAATGTCGACAGTAGATATGAAGGGAAGCATTCAGGTCAAAATCAGATGATATCTGAATTCTGATTGAACAAAACTATATGCTTCACATATTCCTCCGTATCTTCGTATTGCAGGGAACAAAGTCTGGGAAGGCACAGAAAAAAGAAACAGCTCAGAATGCAGCAATCAGCCTCACTTTTAAATGTGCAATGTGGATGATATTGAGGTGAATACCCACAAGGAAACTTGAATAAGCTGGTTCTGTCATTTAGATATTTACTGATTCCAAACTGTCTTGTGAAAACTGCAATTTAAAGAGCATAGAAGCTTAATTCAGTATTCCCTGAAACACAAAGGAACAGAGGCATGGTATCATTTGATTGATTTATTCTGCTTCTTTCTTCAATAGCTCCTGCATTTTATTCTCTTGAGAAGACTTGTATCTTACAGAAGAGCAGTCTGTGAAGCTAACCAGGTATTGTCAATGCAGCAGTACCTTGCAGCTGGGAATGAATTTGATGAGCTGATTCCTGGTGACACAGCTTTTAAAATACAGGTAATGTAAATGGAGAATCTATACAATTGTCAATAGTTTTGGAAAGCTTATTTGTCATTACCCCAAAGTTTAGAATCAGACCAGCTAAAGTTTTCTCATTACTAGATGGCATTTTGCAGAAGATAATGTCAGCTTGTTGGGCTAAGACTAGAAGCAGTTAATGCTATACAGAGTGGGGTGGTAGGAGGATTAAATCTCCCTCAGTTCCAGACCCAGATMCAGATCTGAACAGTCTTAAAATCACCAGCATGTAGTTGCAGGGGTTTGTTTCAAAATATTTTGCTTTTTTTACAGTGAACACATCACATTCGCTTGGAGTTACCAAGCCAACAACAGAGAAAATCATTCACTAGCTATATTATATGATTTTACAAGATTTGGATATTGTTTTACAATCATGTTATTTGGTGAACAGTGCAAAGAAACAGTGGGGCATAGTTTCTAATGGTCCTCATCTTGTCTTTTTTTGTACTGGTGCAAAGTGACCTTAAGATCTATGTTCCTAGATGTTCTTTGAAAAAAGGTTTCTGCAAACCCAGCATCAACTACTGTGTCACTCCTTCATGATAGATAAATGATACTGTGGTAATCAAATACAGATGACGCCCTTTGTCCTTGAGATGTGACAGATGTGACAGCTGTTTCAGGTTAAGGTATCTTTACAACTGCTCTGACCTATACCTGAATTTGATGTAAAATTACTTTAGAGTCATGGGTCACAAACAGGTCTTCAACGCCTCCTTCACTCAGCTGCATCAGCTGCTGAGTCACAGCCAAGATTTCCATGTGGAGGCCTGATTCTCCACCTAAAAAACAGGAAGCTGCTTCTACAAGGCCTCTCATATAAATTACAGGCCCAAACTATGATCAGATCCGGGACGAACTTTCTCAATTTTTAAAGAAGTTTGAATCAAAGTGTTAACTTCTCGGTCTTTTTATCTAATCAAGCTTCACTCATATGGTGGCAAAAATTATCTATGTCATCGCAAAATTCTGCAGCACATTTTTCCTCTGAAATTAAGATCTCCTTCCTAGGACTTACACTGGAAAGTGGCCTACCTTTGTCTGCATACGAAGACACTACTGAATCCTTTGCTTTGAACATATACGGGTGAGTTTTTGTTTGGTTGATTTTTTTCCAGTGTAAATCAGTAGAAATGCAAGTGAAATGGGAGCTATTCAGCAATGTACTGACCCTTCTTATATTCCTCACAGTAAAATGTCAGGTACGGTCTTTGAGTACAAAAGATGAGTGTGTGCACACGAACTATTATTTAAGGTAAACAAACCATTTCCACAAGATCTATATATTCTATGTGTGCCTTTTTTCTGCCCTCAGATCTTATGCTCCTCTGACATTCTTGCTTTATTCACAGCTTAAGTAACCCTAAGAGTAAATAAGCACTTTAATTCTTCAGTCAAATATGACTAAGCATAAACGCATGACCAGCTTATTTGTATTCATTTTCCATGAACATTTGCAGTCACATTTTTAAAAGAAAATCATTTGGTAAATAGACAGCTGCAGCTCCAAACAACCTGGCCTCTGGAGCTTCCTATATAATTCACACTCAAGGGTGCTTTGTGCTACTTGAAGAGCCAAGTAGCCTCCAAGTGCAGTTAAATGGAGTCAGACACTCTCTTTCTGCTGGATGCCTCCCTCACCTACTTGCATCTTAAATTCTCAATCTGATCTTTTTCCACACTATGTATTGACTGCTTATTTTCTGCCATGTATCCCCAATTCTTCATTCTCCTCACGTGTCCACCTTACTTCTTTGCCCAGTCCTTCTGAAGCTAGACAGTGGCTTGTCCCCTTTCAATGAAAATCACGTTTTCATAATGAGAGATATTTCTAAGTCTTTGAAAGAAGAAAAATTAATCCTGGCAGACTCCTGCCTTCCATAAATGCTGTTTTAGGCAAGGAAGATGTTATGTGAACTGACCACAGCATGCTCCCAAAACAGCTTACTTCCGAGGGTGTCACAGCTGGTTGGGAAATGGAATTACTGTCCTTGGGAAATTTTAATGTTTTGCTGTTTTGTTTTCCGGCTAATATATCTCTGTTGGCAGCAACAGGGAAGGCCATCCTTTTAATATATTTATGGAGCTGACAGCGCGTGGTGTTCAGGGCAGGAGATTACTTAATGCTCCTGTGGAAAAGAAGTTTCCCTGCTGCCAGTCAGAAGGACTCTAGCATCAGTGCACTGTGATGCTCCAAACACTTTCCCAGGGCTACATCCCTTAGAGAAGTAATTGAGCACTGCTTAATTAGAACAGAGTACAGAGCTCTCTTCAGCCAGGTGGCAAGAGGCAAAGGTATGAACCACAATGCTCTTGGAGCAATCATTAGTGGCTTGTAAGAAACAAGGGAGGTCTAAGGTTGTTTCTATATACAACAGGTACAGTAAGAGTGGGAATCCTAATCCTTTATCACACTTTGCACCAGATTATTTCTATCTTGCCTTGTACATCAGAATTAATTCCCTAGTGCGTTTGGGAACACTAGAAGTGCAGCCTGTGGTCTGGGATCCCAGAACAGCTGAACACCATAGCAATTATTCAAGAGCTTCTCTACATCCTTCCTGCTACTTTGCACGCTTTGGTTCCAAGGAGAAAACAAATCAACACAGCAGTATCAGAGTTGGCACTGAGGATAGAAAAAAAATCCTACAGCACTCAAAGCTGTTAAGTGTCTATACAATAAGTACCAAAGCCCCAGGCTTATTATTTGATCCTAGTATGACTAGATAGTTTGTGTAAATTTAATTTTATATGTGTATGAAGATAATTGATTGGGCATAGACGTTTTCAGATCACACAACACTGAGGACCAACTCTAATCTCAAATGAATAATTTGCAGCGTGACAAATCTTGAATATCTTGCTACTGTCTCTACAAAAGTCTGTTGCAACAGAGGATCGTTCACTTGCCATCTGAGATTCCCCATTCTTTTCTTATTTGAAAAATGCATTCAGGCATTACTGCTATGGATGTAACACACATTCACCTAACTTTCCATAAAAAAACAACTGATTGGAAAAATAGACCTAACTGATGGAAATAATTTGAAACCAAGTGGCTACTTGATGAAGGCTATCCCCTCTCCTTCTGTCTGTTTCTTTGCAAAGACAGCATATAGAAAGAGTCTGTAACTTTTTCAGTTCATGTAAGTTTGCCATTAAATTTCTTCCATCTGCATCACACAATGATTTGCTAAGGAAATCAAAAGCAAAGATGATACTCTGGACCACTGCAAGCGGTGTTGTCTACCCAGAAATCAATGGTCTTGAGAGAGTATTGGACCAGAGGAGTCCCAGAACTGAAATTTCCATGAGACATCAAAGGTAGTATCATAGCCGTGATTTATTGACCTATGCTCGTTTGCCAGGGAGGGGGAAGGAGGAGAAGGAGTAGTTCCTGATAATGCTATAATAGGTAGGAGAAATGCAAGCACAGGAGACCTGTGGACCAACTATATGAAACCATCATTAAACTTTACATACAAACGCAATGTGATTTATCAGAGCTGATGTGGAGAAGATATAGTTTCCCTAAAATAAGATGATGGCTGCTCTACCTGCTAGTCCTACCTGTTGATATACCTCCTGCCACTTCAGATGTCTACCAATTTGAAAGGTTGATGAAAATAATATGGGAGAGAGACAAATGACACGTGGCTTGATAAGTCAGCACACCACTGCAAAAGGTCTGCAAGGGGAGAAGGAAGGGGAAGAATAGTTAACAAATAATAAATTCCACTGTCCAACAAATTACACAGTCAAAAATTGAGTCAGGTGAAAAAGAAGAGTTCTTTTTCTGAAGTAGGTATTCTTTCTGAATTTCTTTTATTTGCTTTTCTGAATCAGAAGCTTCATGTTTTGGAGTTGTTCTCTGAAAAATATACAGGGGAGAAATCTACTTTTTTAAAAATGAAAGCTGAGATTCAGGCAATCTGTTTATTCCAGAAGATGAGAGTTTATGAAAAGCACCAAGTGCTTCATGAAAAATGCATGAAAAAAAAAAAAAGCTGGCAGAGGGAATGGGCAAAAGTCCAGTAAAAGAAGAGGGAAAGATGCAAGAAAGTTTTATATTGGTAATGCTGATGCATCCAAGCTTTGCAATTCTGGAGTTGTATTTTGGCCAGGGCGGGTGGGGAGTTTTTAGAATCCTAAGTAAAGACAAATTTTGCATTTTTCAATTTTTTATGTACTCAAGAAGCTTTGGGATGGAGCAGCTAAAAGATACAAAGGGCACCATAAAATTCTGTCAGTAATTGAAAGGGAGAGCAGCCAAGGTTTTGTATAGTGTTTATAGAGCTAAGATCCTTGTGGGATAAGGTGCTGCTGAAAAGAGATGGCAATTTCTTGGTAAGCCATAGCTAGAGAGCTAGTGTGAGTTTTGTGCTAGGTCAGTTGACAGCAGAAGAAAGAGCCAGTCCTTTAAATGTTCATCAGAACTTCGTATTTCAGGCTTTCAAGAGCTGTTCATCTCTAATTTGTTGTTCTGTCATTCCTTCTTCTGGCAGTGGAACTTCCTTTGTAATAAGAGCTAAGATATTTACTGCCTTAAAATAAAATAAAATTACCAAGCTGTGATTTTATGTGCAACAGAAATGAAATCTACAAATGGCTAGTTCAATGACAGGTGTATAATCCTCAGGATTACCCAAAGGAATTCATTTTGCTTCCTATTTCTTCTGCAACTTTTTGATCACGAGAGACCAGCTGAATACTGAATTCATTTTGACCAAATAATGCATTTCATCTTTGACCTACACACAAGAGAAAAAAATACTCTGCAAAGTAGACTGGCACCAGAGGAAAAGCATCTAGCTGGGAGGTAAAGGACAGTCTTATTTTATTTTCCTAACCAATACTCTCACAGTATGGCTTGAAAGCACAGAATAACAAATGTCTTCACAGGGAGCTCACTAGAGTACTTGGCGAGTCTTCAGTGAATGCTTTTACATTCTTCTCTCTCAGAAAGTAGCGGCAGATGTTTTCACCCCATGATGCTATATAATTGCTCTGGAAGATACGAATGAAAAGTCTCCATAAAAATGTATTGCTGATAGCCAACAACAGGACGGCAGAAAAAGTAGGGTGCTTATGGATAAAGAATAAAATTTACAAAGACACCTAAGTGATTTTGAAGCCGTAGTTCTATTCTCAAAAGTTAAGTACGTTTGTAAGCCCAGATCCTCAGAGGAACATAGGACTTAACTTAGGATGCAGCAAGCTCAGTGATGCCACAACTAGAGAACTACCAGTACCTGACCTAGCCAATTTGAAGTTGGCTCTTGTATCTGTGGTACCCTGASGGTTATTGACTTAAATGTCTAATTCATTTCTGAAAATGGGACTTGGACTCTTAGCTGGCTTAGATCCTTGGGAAATGTGTGTCATATGACTCAGTCTTGGAAGGTACAAGGTACCTTTAACTACCATTGTCATTCCAGGAGACTGAAAGAACCAGAAGAAAAACAGAAAAATACAAGTGTGAGAGTTAACAGAATGAAAAGAAAGCGCAATGAGGCTTCTTTTCTCAATAGCAAATACTGTGCAGTATTTAATTTGGAATAAAAAAACTAAGATTGATTTCATCATATGCATACCTCTAAATATAGTGATTCTACAGAGTGTTTGTGTGTTTCTATGTCTACACTCATTGCTGATGGTCCTGAGCAGACAGAACATGCCACACCAAATCAAGTGGCAAACCAGGCATAAATCCAATGCACCTGTGCCAAGTACCTATGCATATAATGATTAACGGAGGGCGTAAGTATCACAGATACAATATTCTGCCTTCAAAATGTTCTCAGTTATCCCAAATAATTAACTGTTGATTCATCAACTTTTCTAGCATACTTTAGGCAAATAAAGGTGAACTGAAAACAGTGAACTACTTGTCTGAAAGACTCAAAATGTGACTATATTCTCAAAAGATATCAGTTCTTATACCGCCTTGTGTTTTGGAGTCACCAAAGCAATCCTATCAGAGGAATATGAGTTTTAGTACGGCAGCAAGCTCATGAGAAAACAACAAAAACATATAGTAAGCTGTGTCCGTCATGCTCTGAATATGTAGGATTCTTCATAGCAAGAATACCTATGGTTTGCATCATTATTAACCATACCAAGCACGTGTAAGAATCATGTTTAACAGTGTTTCCTTTTAAGTTATGGTTCCTACTAGATAGTCCTATACTCTGAAGTAATGCCATCTAATCCATTGAAAGCATCATTTCAGCTTAATGATAAGAGCTTTCAGTAATGGAAAGACAACCTTGCAGGAAAGTCAGCTTTGCTATCTTGAAATTTAGTACCATGTCTTGGCAAAATCCAGGACAAGTTCTGAGAGATACTCTGACCTAAATTTTTAATCTGTTGTTTTATCACCTGCCCCACAAATTTTTGTTCTCAGCTGCTCCATCTTACATGCTCTCCCTCTGAAGTTCTTTCATACTGATAATGCAAAATGATATTGCTATACAACTTGGGTACTGTCTAGAGTAATTCTTTTCTGGAAATTGAAATAACTTTCTAATACTTGAAGTTGCCTTGGCTTACACGTGACAGATATAACCACATATTACTGGGAAAGGTGACTTACTCCATCACATTCTGCAGTAATGACTTCTGCTTTGCTTTTACTGAGGTAGGCATGCATCTTTTGTGTCTTATATTTCAGTTCGATATCACTTGAGGCTAAAAACATATTTGACCAGGCTTGTTTAAGGTGAAGAATCCCTTCAGTATTCACGTTACTTTTGTCACTTTCTTCTTTTTAATCTGTCTTGCAAGGATCTCATATATTAATTTTTCTTTCAGTTAAAATGGCACAGGACTGATAGTGCCCTCATTATCCAAACTGTTATTTCTCCCTCTGGCTTCACAAACTGTATTAAATGACGTTTCATTGAGGGAGTCCAGCAATGACATTCTGAGTAATGCTTTAAATGTTGGGTCTCAAAATGGATTTAATTTACATTTAATAAGACATGTACTGTATGGCAAATTAATTATAACTGACTATTGAATGCATTTTCAAGGATTAACAGTTAAGGAATGAATAGTGTGTTTATTATATGCAGGGTCACAGAATATCAATTATATTTGTTTCTCGTAATCAAGTAGTATTTGTTTGACATAAGTTAATTATTTGGTCAGGTTTAAAGGAATAATTATTTGAGCTGTGCTTTATTAATTAAAAAAATTAGACACAAGGCTTCACCTAAAAATCAAGTGGATTTTTTTAACTACTGTTTCTTTTCTGAACATTTTTCTTCTTGTAATTTTGAATTTTGTGATTTTTCTGAGTGACTCAGAATTAAATGATGCCAAAATACCATTGTAGCCCATAAGTCTGTGCACACCTCACTTTAAACAAGTGATAAATTTGGTCATATGTTCAAGTGTATCTTTTTGTACCTTCAGACTACCATAAAACTGAAAGAAATTAACAGGTAAGAAGAAGCTGTATTCTTGAATGATTATTCAAGCCCTGCAGTTCAGAGGAAATTTGATTCCAAATTTCTGGTTGCCTAGCCAAGTCAATTCAAGTGATGTACCAAAAATACATGGTTTTGTTTTGGTAATTCTGTTTGTGCTTGAAGTTTTTTTTTAATACTCTGTCATTAAAGTTCAATTTTGTGTAGATTTAGAATTTCTCACCTGTACCTTAAAATGTCTCACTTTTGCAATGCAAGTTTTATAAAAACCTATTAAAATATTTCACATAGATATTTAATGAGTATGTCAAGAAGTGTTAACTACTTGTAGTTAATAGCAGTACAATGGACCTGATTCTTCACCATCCTGTTCCTTCCGTAGTCATTTGTCTCTGTGCAAAGTACTGATAAGTGGACTATAAGATATGACAAAATATTTTTGTAAATCTTTACCCTATTTGCCATATGTGTAAGTGACTATAGGAGGAAGAAGAAGCAACCCCAATGATTATAGAATATCTCAGGGTTGTTCTAGTCCACATTTTTGGTTGCAAGGTTGATCTCATGGACTCAAGTGTCATTTTCATTCCTGTAGTTTGGTCAGGAAGATTTCCAAAGTTTAATGCTGTGTATATTCTTGAACTGATACATGGGTACAGTATTAAATTGACCTTTCTGTTATTCTGCAGTTTTGACTGGATAGCCGGTCCACTTTTTCTTCTATACACTACTATAATAAGGCTATAAACAATGCAGGAGTCAAATGACCACCCAATCAAAGTATAAAATATTGAAAAGGTCAAAAGAGTGCAGCTCACTACTAAGATTCATTGAATATAAATTAGGCATTAAACTCCTGATACCTCATTCCCTTGACTGAGTAGTAATGAGAGTGGAAAATGGCAGAAAATTAATCCCTTCTCATTAAAAAGCTTGTAATGAGAATGTGGAACTTGGTAGAAATGTAACCCTTTCTCATAACAGTCTTCAGGAAAGAGTCTTTGTGGTCTTCTTCAGATGTCATAGCAGTGAACATTTCCTCTCTAACAAAATAGTGCAGGAAATATGGTTACATTGTATACAACTCCCTTGTGTAAATCTTCCGCATTGTAAAAATCATCCTAAAGTGACATAACCTTTTTCATTCACTGACACTGGAATTTCTGCTGTATCTATATTTTATATTAATATTCACATACGTCTGTGTCAGCTGCATTTTCAGCGTTGCCTAGAACAGTGGTATGCCCACGTCCCATTGAATTTCAATGTCATTTGCAGATTAAGTTCCCTCAGAATCTTTTGCAAAAACTAGCTAGTCACATCAAATGAATATCCTGATATTTATCCAAATACAAATGTGCACATATAGGTTAATGAATGCAGACTATCAATGGGCTAAACAGCAGGAATGTGCTATTATACTTACCCATATACACACACACACATTTTTGACAGAAGAGGGCACACAGGTTTCTATCTTCCACAATAAATTCTACTGTGCCCACAATGTTTCATTTACCACAGTGAATTTTACTGCTCCTTGACTTCATCTGGATCTGCTCACACCTTCTATCCCACACCAGGACCCATGGGGCAAGTGTAGCTATTTAAGCAGCCAGGCCACTTCAGCTGTCATTTTACATTGTCTCAGTGGGAACGAAACAACAGTGCTCTGCTGGGGCCAGGGAAACCACTGATGTCATGACAAGGGATTGTTACAAAGGGTGTTAATGAACTAAAAAGAGAAGGATTTCTTTATGAGAAGAAATTCCCAGCCTACTCATTTGCATTTCTACTTATGTATGTGTACACATGCGCATGTACACACACACACACACACACACACACACACACACATTTTGCCCTGGCTATAAAAACTCCCACGCTAGCCAGAGACAACTATTCTAAAGGTCTATGTCAGCTCCCACCTACTTTGCGCAGCAGGAAATAGTAACATTCAATGCTATAGCTGCTCCAAATACCCTTGACAGCTGCAGGTTGCAGAGCTACTCACAGGCAACCTGACAAAAGCATCTGTAACTTAGAGCAGCAACCTGGCCTGTCTAAACTGTGCTGGCAGCAGTTTGGGTTTTCAAAATACTTCATGACTGGGAAAGTAGAAAAGCACTAATCTCTTCTCCTTCTCCGGATCTGGCTGCACCAGTGCATATAATGCTTCCTA
Organism: Apteryx rowi; assembly: GCF_003343035.1. Lineage (NCBI taxonomy): Eukaryota > Metazoa > Chordata > Aves > Apterygiformes > Apterygidae > Apteryx > Apteryx rowi. Next base: position 112,187 of record NW_020451226.1, on the reverse strand, counting down.
CTATCAACTTAAGTGTATATTTTCATGACACAGTTTGTGTGTATTTACAAATATGCATATACACACACACGCAAACTTATGCATCTCCCCCAGCACTTTCTCTCTCTCTTTGTGTACAGATAGACAGATTAAATAGATGCAAACTTTTTCTTCCTAAAATTTAATCTGGATCAACGTACAAGTACTCATAAAAATGATCATTCTCAATGTGATATTTTTTGCAAAACTATCACTAACTTCTGCAAAGTGACTTGCTCTTCTAAGAATTTTTCATAATATTGGAAATGTGTCGACATTTTTTCAGCAAAGCACTTAAAGATTTGAAAAATATTGTCATGCTAGTAGCTGTGAAAAAAGTAACTTAGACATTTGAGAGTTTTTTAGGAAGAAAGAATTGTAATGCAGGTCCAAAAAGGATATAGTATATTGAAGATTTTCCTTCACAACAAGGGTCTCTGGAAGGAATATTGCCCTAATGAAGCAAAATTCTATTGTGTCCTACACAGCCTGTGTGGCATCACAACTTCTTAGGGCAGATCAACGTCACTAACATATGATTAACTTGGCAGAATCAGCAAATACACCTAGACCTAAACCCAGCATCGTAGATTCTTCAGTGTACATAAACATTTTAAGACTTTACAGAAGGACCCCCCCCCCTTATTTGTCGCATATTTTTCCATTTCGATACAAAAGAATCACTGGCACTAAGATACCTGCTCTGTAGCTCTCTCTCAACTTCTCATCCTGCAAAGGCTAGATCCCTTCATGGGTTTTGCTAAGTGTCTATAGAATAAGTTCCCCACTACATAATTTCCTTTTTTTCTTTTTTTCCTGAGAATTACATTGTAGATTTCACAGCATCCTCTCTGTAATTGGAGAGTGTGATTTTGTAGCTTTTCTTCAAATACTCTCTTTCCAATATGTATTTTTCAAAATTAATCATACTTTAGAATACATTTGTTAGTTTGTTCTTCTTAATATAGAGCATCTGAGAACTCATCTGTAGAACTAAGATTTTCCACATCGTTTATTATCAGGAAGCACCTGCCAAAAGTGACTGTTATCCACATTTGCTCATCTGGGCAGTCTAGGCCCTGGCGGGTGGGAGGGGAGGATAGCTCATTTCACGGTCTAATTCCCACACTGATAATCACAGTTCACAAATACCAGCCCTTCTCATTGCAAATTTTACCTTGTAGTATCATACTCTCTGTTCGCTTCAAGAGGCACATCATTTTCTCTTTCTTTCTGAATGACCATATTCTTGAGAATCCAAGGTACGGACATTTGCACGGGCATTTGGGGTCATTAAAGAGTCACCTAGTCCCTGGGAGTTTAGCATCAAAAATGTGTCCTTCACCATTAACTTACTTGTGCAAAATTGATTAAATATCCTCTGGAATCATGTGGCCAACAGCTCCAAAAAATGACTTTGTTGTTTGAAAAGTACAGATCCATAATTCAATGCTCTTTCCAACCATAGTTCCTGACCCAACTGTGTGAAATATTGACAGTGGTAGGAGCACTCTATTGCTCTTGAGTGATTGCAAAAGCTTCAGAGTCTCCTTCCTGAATCACAAATGGACTAGGTGATTCACACTTATTTGGCTACTGTAGAAGTATTTTTAAGCACATTTACAAAACCATGATTAATAGTTAAAAAAAAATTAGTTCAGTATCAGGTTAGAATCAATTAAATGGAAATGAATTCTGTACACCTGCTTCCTGAGACTTGAAGCCCTTCATGATATATTGCATTATGAGTGCCCTCAATGGAGTACTGTCTGGGGTGACCCAAAGGATACAGTGATGAAAACATCCTTCCAGCTGCTTGCATTAGTGCTCCTTGGGATTGGAAAGAAAAGAAAAAGAAAAGATGGTAGACTAAAAGGCATTAATTAACAAATCACTTATACTTTTCTTGACTTCAAGCATGTTAAAATTCCATCCCTTCTCTGCAAGGCATTTAAGTAAATGCTTACCTAAGCAGACTGCCTTAAGTAGGATTTAAGCACATGCTTAATGACAGATAGCACCTTTCTGAACACTAGTAGATTAAAGCATGAACATACTTTGTTTCCTGACTTGAGCCCTCAGTGAAGCTACATCTGCCCAAACTGCAGAGCCCAAAATGCAACACTCTTAGATATTCAAGGATCCCATCTGGATCTTCAGCACCACCACCAAGGTAAACCTTTGCAGAGTTTAAGCCACAGTCAGAGAACAAAACTGAAATGCATAAATGTACTATGTGAATAAAATATTCCGTGTCAACTAAAATCTTAAGCAAATAAACATTGTTGAATTGCTATTCATGTCAAACATTTAAATGGAATATACTGAAATCCTATTTTAGGCAATGGCATAAACATACGTTTATACCACTGTAAAATGAAATGGGAACTCTTGGAACTTTCCTCTCACCCATCATCTCTTACAGATTAGCCTCTGATGCACAAACACAGAAGCTGATGGTAATATGCAAAGAATCACTGTTTCAGGGAACTGACCTTCTTAAGAGATTTTGAACTATTTTCTCTCTCCTGTGAGAAATACTAAGAGTTAAGTGAACCTGATGTACTAAGGTGAGCAACTTGACAAGAAAAGAATAGGAGGAGGTGAAGAAAAAGGCAAACTATGACTATCCCACTCTCCCACTTCTGATCATCCCTCTGAGTGCTGATTAGAAAACTATCCTTATAAAGGAAAATGGAAAATTACTCTCCACACTCAAAAACTAAACCTTTTATTGGGTAAGCTATTGTATAGCATGAATAGTTGAATGCTTGAAAAAAAAATGTATTTTATGCCATGTTACCATTAAATCATTGTTGACTAAACAAAACTAAGAATAAAGCATGGATTACATGGGGAAGATTAAGCAATTGGCAAAAGTAGGCATTTGCTTCTTTCAGGGTACTAATTCTGACTTTGAAAGAGATCAGTACAACGGCATTAGTAAAACAGCAATATCACTCAGCTTTCTCTTTTGTCCTCCCATATAAGAACAAGAAAAACTGCAACATTCTTGAAGGGCCTTCTTTGGCCAGCATAAAAGTCTTGCCTTGAAAGCAGGGTGAGTTGGAAAGAAAGGGGAGAGTGTTCAAACTGCAAAAAATTCTTGTTGATAATTTTATTTTCATGTTCAGAGCCAAATTCTCCTGTTCAGGAGCGAAGGGGTTGATCTGAAGGAAAAGTCTGAGCATATAAATAATCTCTTAGCTCAGTTTACACYCCACATGTTGACAAAGCATCTCTTTTCTATTTTCTAAGACATTGTAGTACCACATTGTTTATTCTCTACCTACTTCTGGTTCAAATAAAAAAGGTCACTTGTATTAGTCAAGAGGTCTGTAATGTTCTCAGGAGTCAAAAATGATCTGAAATTATGTACTCGTTCTTCATAAAACTACCTCTTAATAGGCAGAAACACACAGTGGGAACAGAGTATAACAACTTAGTTATTCCTACTTTAAATGCTGTGCACTGTTTCAGTGCACTGTTGCGCCAAATGAATTGAAAATTCTTRTTGTAATTCTTGGAATTACAATAAAGCACATGCCTTCCTGAGTGTGTGGCGCAAAGCCTATTTGGCCTGCATTTTTTTGTACATGCTATATAACTTTAACTCAACTTTGAAATAATGCAGCTGTTCCAGCAACACAAAAATCAATCTGTTGGAAATACAGCATATTTAAGCCATACTGTCACTTAGTTATCTTTCAGGGATCCCTTACAAACAGTCCATCAATTCCCCTTAGCCTTAGAGTTTATCGAGTTCATGAGACATCAGACTAAACTAGATGTAGTTTGGTGAGGTAGCTGGGCTGGTAGTAGAGACTTCAGGTTTGGATTTCCAGCTGTCCCCTAGATTTTCTTTAAAATCTCAGCAAATCTCAGATGCAGATGATAATGCTTCTTTTGTCTATTTACTCCCCCTAACCTGAGCAACGACATACGTGTGTGTCCTGGGATGTTGGACAAGATGTAGGGTTATGCCCCTTCTCCTACCCCCACAAGTACAACAGCTGCACACGTGACCGTCTATTGCTAAAAATGTGGAGTAGCACTGGGGAGAATGCCAACAGCCTCCATGTCACATCTCTGCATGATAAGTCTTCATCTGCTTTTTGTTGGCTGATAGAAAGGTGCATTACTAACTCTGCTTTGCTGGGAGGGCTGCATTATTCGTGTCAATCCAAGTATTAATCTTTTCTCTATATAAATAGAAACAATATATCTATACTGCCTGCACCCCTGCAAGCATTCTTTGAGCACAGTTTGGAAATCTAGATTAAAGAAAAAAGACATCATATTAAAAAGTAAGCCTATAGCTAGCAGCCTTCTCCTATGGCATGAGATCTGTTGAGACACAAAGTTCAGTGACAACAGAAAACAGCACTATAACATTTGTAGTTTATTTAGGGGGTTACAGAGCATAATGCAGACAGGTCATCTAAAGAGAGCTTTGCCACAAGAACTCTTTATTATTACAATGATTATTACTGTTATTATTATTGTGAATCTGTAATGATTGCTTGGCTGCTATATATTTCCTCCTCTGATTCCCAGATACAGAAATGACAAAAAACTTCACCAAATGAAAGGCTGCCCTTAGGGTATTTCCAGCTCAGTAAGAAGTGGGAAGTACAAGACATCTCACAAGAAAGCCTATCTTTAAGCAATTTATAGCCATATTGTGCACAGCCTGAATTTTTTGAGCAGGATCTTTGCGACCACTCTCCTTTTGTCCGTTATGAGTATACCTCCTTCTTCCTCATCCTCCTTTTTTTTTCTTTTTTTAAACAAAGCTAACTGCAGGCTGCTCCTCTTGTTTCACTAGTGCTTTAAACTTCAGTACTGGGTCAGGTCTGTGAACTCTCCTGTCATGTTAAAAATCCTGAGATAAAGCCTAGTTTCCTTGTGGTCAGTGAGAATTTTACCTTTGACTTCAACAGGACAGGATCATACAGAGATGCTTTGTGCAAAGATCCAAGAAGGGAGGTCTTTCTTTTCTTTCCCATTTAACTCTTTTCTGATAGACACTGTGGAGGGGTGGTTGATTTTGATCATAAGTTACGTTACTTCTTCAAATTAATAATATTATATAGCTCTTCTGTTGATTCTCTCACATATATCTATCAATCCACTTCATAGAAGGGGGTAAGGATCAATAGCCATATTGAATGGACACAAAAACTAAGGGGTAGATACATTTCCTTAAGGTCATCAAAGTGATCACTAACAGAGAAGGAGCAAAGCTCAGGCTTTCTCATTTCAAGGCTAGCACCTCACCCTCAGGGACCAGACAGTTTTACAGACTAGCAGTCTGAGAGGAATTTATTTACTGAGTTGTTTTTCACTGCACTAATTTAGCTTTTGTAGAACTAATTGGTGGCTTGTGGAGTATTTCTGCTGTCAAAGTCTCATGACACATGGTGGTGTTATTGGGATAGCACCTCATACTGCAATAAGCAAGGGATACACCCATCAAGACCTCACACAAGGATTGGGACCAGAGTTGAAATCAAAAGAAAATAACTAGCAATGATTTATCAGATTTAATTAATATAAGATCATCTTGAATAATATTCAATCTGAAGTTTCTGTATGGCTCAAAAGTGAGTCAAAGCCCTGATTAAGCTGAGGTGCATAACCCCACAGCAAAAAACTGCTGCTGTGATACATCCTCCCCCTAGTGGAAACTCTTAATACTGAAAATTGGGGAGTTGCTTCAGTAAGGAACTCCCTAAGGGGTGAATACCTGTGGATCCATGACTATCAGAAGTATTGCAGATACTAGATCTCACTGTGCACCAGCTAACACCAGGATGGGAAGTCAAATAGCCATTTCTGCATGGTTCTGGGACCACACTAATAAGCACTAATGTGATCTTTCTGACAGTAATCAGCAATGTCTCCGCAGTGCCACCTTGCACCAGCTCAGCTCTGTGCCTGACTCTTCTCAACCTTTCACTATGTGGTGAGAGGCACTCAGAAAAATCCACTGAAGATGCTGGGGCTTTTGGTTTTCCAATTCAATCCTGCAGACCAAAAGAGGTCCACATAATTTAAAGAGCCACGTGGATTTGGGGGAGTTCTGCCCCCTTTGCAGTTTTGATGCCACTCCAGAAAGCCTCTCTAAAAGAAAAAAAAAAAAAAGTATTCCTTCTGTTTTATTTTGATATTGATTTTATATCCAAAGAATGACATCAGTGTGTTTTTCATTGGCTTATATGAATTCTGGAGTACAGAAGAGTTTATGAATTTGGGAGCATAAGATAAGTATTGACAGAAGTGCAGAAGAATAAGTGGAAGCATGGCTACAACATTAAAAACAATAATTTTTAATATTGATTGACTGTTGCCCTGACTCACCACCGCTATGCTAGCTGCATACAGTATATTGCTGTCAATATCAGAGTATCCTATACTGTTATGAGTAGCTACTATTAATGCAACGTTATACTGAGACACTAAGAAGAGAAAAGTAAGCACACACATATTATGAATACAGACATAGATTTTACAGAGAGGGTGAGTTAAGGGGTCAGATTTTACCATCAGCAATTCACTTGTGACCACCACAAAGAGCAAAGAAGCTGTCTGGTTGAGGTCACTGAATCTCATAATAATCATAATTTAGCTTGCTTATATGTCAAGAGCGTTTTATATTGCTGTTCCATTTTCAGCCTGCACATTTACACACATAAAAAGATAGGCAAGTCTGAGTGCTAAAGTTAATTTCTTAAACCCGCATCTAGGCCTGTAAATGCAGACCCCATTGTTCAAAAGTGTGAAGTAAATGTAGCCTCCACTTGTTCTAATAAGACATCAGGGTGCTTACTGAAACAACAGAGGAAGTTTTGATTGCCATCAGATAATGTGACAAAAGACAGGCTAGGAAGAAATACTGATATTTAAATGTTCCTAGACGCATGCAATCATCCAATTTCTTAATACAATTCTGATGTCCCTATGCTTTGCCCTGCTGGATGACAACACAGCTCCTGAGCTTCCCCATCTCCTTGAAATCATAAGCCACAGCATATCCTACCTGGTATGGGGGCAGACCCTGCTATGCGGCAAACCAAGGAGGAAGGAGACACTGGGCAGAACGCACATACCCAGTCTTGGCTGCTCTACAAATATTCCAGATTTTTTCTGTCTTTGGAAGAACTGGAAAGAAGCTCAAGTATAGTATGGCAGATATGAGTAAGTTCCCTATGTTTCAGAGCAAGACTGAAAAATAGGAGGAACACCTAGGAGAGACTGAAATACTAAAATCCCTGTAGTCCAGCTGATAAACCCATACTTGTATTCATTTAGCCTCAAAATTCTGTTTGAGTAAAATTAATAAAGGGTTGCAACCACATATCTTAAAGGTGGACTGAGCCTTCAGATTTCACTTGGTACAGTCAAGACCAGGTATCATATGAAATTGGCACTGCTTTAATGACTCTGTAATGGACAATGATCAGGTGTCCATGCCGATTCTTTAAGAAGTCATTTCTGATACTGTTGACCTCCAAAGTTTTAATGAAGTGCCTTCAGACTTTAGCTAGAACAAATTGTCTTGTGCTATCATGATTCCTGTCTTTTTAGATGAGAAGGGAGAAACGAGACACTTGTCCAACAAGTTTCTTGTGTAGATTTCTACAGCTTTCCTTTAACAGCAAAATTAAAATGATTTAATGTTAATTACATTAACAAATACATGTCATTACCATATTAAATATGTTAATAAATATTAACAAGTATGCATTCTTTCAGTTGGAGGAAAGAATCAAATGTGATCTGTGGTGCAATCAGCATATAGATTATAAACCTTCATGTCTTTTCTCAGCCCTCAACAGGACAATTCTGTTTCTCTCCTGGTGCCTGGCTGAGACTGGATCACAGACATGAAAAAGCTGGTTAAGACTCAAGAATAACTAATAAGGGAAGGCATGAATCATAAGCTTGGTCAGAAAAGGAGGGAGAAACACTGAAAATATTACGTACGTTACTTTTTAAGGTTTAAAATCTCAAGTCTTCACTTGTTTTTGCTTTACTTTGATGGCAAGAAGTTCTGATTGCATTTCTGACTGCAAAATCTGCTTTTTCAGTCTTCATCACTAACAATGAAGGAATTGCACAAGCGACAATCAAATATTCAGAGGTCTAGTGGTAAGACACGTGCCAGAAACAAACACACATTTCTGTGAACAGCTTTTTGTATCACGAAAGACAAGCAGTCACGTGATTTTTGTCTATACTGCACTACATTGTAATTGCATAATAATTGATTTTTAATGATAATTGAACTCTTTAAGGACTTGGAAGAAATTAGGGGAGAGAATAGAAGGTACTGGGACCAGGTTAGATTTGCAGGGAACCAAATACTGAACTGCATAAAAACAGGAAAAGAAACCAATCTGGAATTCTGTTTATGGTTTACTTGGGCTTTGCAAGGAAACCACCCAGTCCATTCTCACTGCTCACTTAACACCACTCTTAATCCAGATCTTCAGAAGTAAACACATTTCTAATATCTGTCTCTGGCATCATCTCTTTTGCAGCCTTTTATGTTTGAGGATGAACGTTTTCAGGCTTTGTCTCATTCTCACAATGTGAAGAGCTCTGTGAAATAGCTTTTCAAGTAACATTTCAATGAACAGAGCTCTAATGATTTCATTAACATAATGACTGTTCACAGATTTAACTGTAACTGAGTCAATGCATTGCCATTTTAGTGATGTTTAACAAAGTTCATTAACCCAGGATGTATTTATTTATCACTGTTGCAGTTAAATTTTAATGCAAGAAATGCACAGGGCAAGCATTTACTTGTAAATTTGGCAATTTTCATACATAAATATTTTCAGAAGAATTTCATATATGTCTATTGTTAGAAAAAATACTTGAAAGAGAATTGGACAATACTGCACATAGCTCTTTGGATATGTTCTTTACAGTAATGTATGAAACTAATGAAGGTGAGGAAGACAGTGAAAATACATTTATTTTCTGCATCAAGTCTCTACAATGAATAGCTAAGGATTATACTGACTTCTACATTATTAACAAGCAGATTTCATTCATTCATTCATTCATTCATATATTTTATGAGTAGTAGCAGGAGTGATTAAATGGGAAAAAAAAAATCCATCAAGTCATGTAAAAGGGCACCACCACCATATGATTCAAATTGGATTTTTATTTACAGTAAAAATTATATCAACTGTAGTGAAGAGGACAGTTTAACATTGCTGCAGTAGTTGCAGCTAGATAGTAGGTAAGTATTTCAGCTGAAAGATTTAAATTACTTCAGATTCACTTTGCATTGTAATTGCTTACATAGGCGGCCAGCAGAAGCATCACCCCTATTCTGTGCTCCTTTTTTTTGCACCTCAAGTAGGAATAAACACTTCTAGATTGTATTAGTTCCCAGTAATTATTCCTCCACAAATGCTCTCACTCAAGATCATTAAAGAACCCTAGAAACAGGCATTAATATATGCAAAAGGATTAAATAACATAAGTAGCACTGACAGCACAGTGACTCCAAGCTCTCAAAATAAGGGCAAAAATTTTCTGACCACCAGCTAAAAAAAAAAGAAGGAAACAATCTCATTTTCCTCTTTCTATACGATTCTGTTGCGAAGTTCGCTTTATAAGTAACTTCATAAGTTTGCCACAATAAAGCATTATTTTATTTTTGGAACTCAGGATCAGATTTTTTTCATTCATACAAGGGGTAGATACATGTTTAAACTAGCTAAAGCACTCTTCTAAATCTCAGTTTGTTCTAATATAACTTTCTCACATCTTTTTGTCACACCTTCAGAGTTAAAAAGTTCCCTCATATTCAAGCTATTGGCAATAGTCCTGTTCTGGCATGCAGGGTGCCTGCATGTGTGGCATGGACAAATGAAACTAATACTGTACAATCTGTGCAAAGAAAAGTCCAGCAATTAGAGTAGAAAATAAGCCTCTCATCAGCTTCTCGTAGTGTAAGATCCCATTGCAACCTATTCAATATTTATACAGTAGACAAATCCATTTCTGAAAATCCCGAATAGAAGTTCAATATCCTCACTATCCAAGACCTTGCTGACCAAAATAACTTGATCAACAAAACACTCATCTGCTGCCAGCTGTCCTGCTCCTCCTGCCATTGCTACCACAGGCATTGCTGGTTGGGACGGGTAGCCCTATAGCCCAGTAATACACTATTACTATTGTTAGGAACAGGCCATGGGCTTTACACTGACATTGCAAGGCCTCCGGGACAAGACATGTCAGGCTTATTTTGTCCGAACCTGTCTTGGCCTGCCTGGAACTTTGTTTGAGCTTGGTTAGCTATAACAGCAACTTCTCCAGTGACCAGGTGGCTATCTCTGATTTGTTTTACTTCTTATTGTTTTGTGCTATAAGCACAATTTCTATATACGTAGTAGTAACAAGCAGCTATTCTGTGCAAAATGAAATATTTACGACCCTAGCACAACGATGCAATATAGAGCAATACAGTAGCAAGAACACTGTACGACAGCAGAGGCCTTGAAAGTGGGCACACAGGCTGCAGTGTAGAAGAGTACAGGCATGGGAGACAGGATGACACTGGAGACTCCAGAGCTAGAAACAACTCACCAACAGGCAGTTAAAGAAATGCAACCATGGGAGCAAACCATTTTTAAAGGCAACAAAGAGAACAATGAACAAGTATCCAACATATGTAAAACAAATTTTATATATAGGAAATTTGGATGTATCATGGACTTGCAGACCAAGGGAAAAAGAGCCAGGTGTAAAGCATGTTGGAAAACATATAAAAACAGCCCCAAGTAGACCCTGGAGTGAGGAAGAAGAAGTCACCATAATCATTTCACGCTCCTTCTGGCAAAGAAGAGGAAGAAAGCCTATCAACACCATCACTCTCCTCCTGGTGAAGGACTGGGACACTGTCAACTCACTGCAAACTCCCTCCCCCCCCACTCACCCCCCCAAGCCAGACTGCAGTCCTTYGGACCCAGAGGGGCAGTGGACAGGTGAGCAGCAGTAGAGAAAAGGGGTAGGCACTATGAAATGTGTTTATAATAACTCTAAATGTATTATTATTATTGTTGAGCCTTTTTCTCTAGTAGTATTCTTTTGTTTTCTTTATGTCTTTTTTTCTGTACTAGTTAGATCTGTACTACTAATAATTATTTGATTAGCCTATTAAGATTTCAATTACACTAACAATAAATTCCTAGCTTTGAATATAAGGTGTGTTTCCTTTATGTCAAAACAAATTTTGAGTGTAGCAGACTATCTGAATACTGTAGAAATATGCAATCAGAGGTCTACATCTGAACTACTCACCTTATGCTTCCTTTAGAGCCAATGAAAATCTAGACAAAGCGATCAATGGAGTCAAAAATGTAATTCATCCTAAGGCAAGTATTTAAATTAGATTCTCTGTTTCAAGTGACTCTAAAGAGAATCTCAGTCCGTAGCTGAGACACAATGTCTACACTGAGGACTTTTAAGATTAATGGAACGAGTTGCATTGTGTTAGTACGTGAAAGTTAGCACTGCTTTTGTTTTTGTATGGTGTCAAAAGCTTACATTTCAGTGCACATTCAGCTCAACAAAAGAGACAGCTAAAGAATATAGCTTTGCACTAGCAAATACCATGTTGCAAAAATCTAAGCATTCATACTGCTTCAGTCTTTGGATCAGTGAGATTCCACTCTGCATAACACCACAAAAATCAACACAGTGAGCCTCTATCTGCCACATACTCCATCACAGTCTTTGGAGACCATGCATACACATTAGTAAATCTGGCAAGGCTGTCTTCTTCCATGTTCATGTCAAATTTTTCTGTCAAACTTTCTTGCAGTAATTCAGTTCTTAAAGGAGTATGTCTCAGAATAAGTAGATAAAGGAACAGAGGTTAAATCATCAGATATTGTAAGCAACACAGGACTACTAACTCTTAGTGCTATGTGAGTATTTGCTAAAGAAAGACCTACTCCAGTGTTCAATATTATACACAGTAAGAAAGAAAAACTTAATTACTGGTCACCCAGTCTGGCATTTTCTTCCTCCTCCTCAAGGCTCCTTAGCAGCAGAACTAAGAAGCAGTCTTATGGCTGCACCATTCAGAAAACAAGCAAAAAATCCCTCAGTCGAATGTGACACACAATGCTCATCTAAAACCTTTTTATTTCAGTAAGGGTGGCTCCCAAACTCCAAAGATAAATAAGAAACAGCAATCTCAAAGTCAAAAATACCTGTGGAAGATACCAAATATTTACAGAGAGATAACTGGTAATTTTGCACAGCTCTACCTGCAAGAAATAAATGAATCTGGATTCTGTATGTACTAAAGCAATCAACATTATTTACAAACACTGCAATTAGCAAGTATGGGCACAGCCATGATTTATAATGAACCATGAAACAAAATCTTCTACATGCATGAAAACAAAATATTTTGTATACTTACAGTGATTTGATCCTTAAATTTCAACTTGCTTCTTCTAAACAAGTGATTCCAGCCTTTGACTGGAAGAATTGTTCATAGCCAAAAGCTTTGCTTACTTTCAGTAGCTTGCTTTAAGTAGCCAATAAATATTGCTTGCTTTCATTGATTAATGAGGACTGAAGTTGTTTTCAAAATATTGTTGGGAAGTATATTTATTATACCATTTTGATTAAATTTTAGACCCTGCTCACAAGTTGGAAATACCTAGCTTGATATATATTTTGTTAGCAATTTGTCACACCCAAGTTACAGAGGTTGCTTTAATTCTCATCAGTTTATTACATTCAAAATCTTACTATGAGCGAAGGGAACATACCCTATATGAAAAGCCAATAATTTCTTAGTCTAATTAAATCTTAACAGACTAACCAAAGACTTCTTATTAGTCCCCTTACAGTGATCCTAATACTTACAGTTCAAATTATATAGAGTAAAAATGATTTGCAAACTTTCTAGTATCTCCCCCCTTTCTCTGCTATTATCTCGCCCTTCAACTGCCCCTTTGGGTCCTAAAGTGAATGCCTTCAGCTAGAGCAGGGTGTGTATGGCAAGCTCTCAGGTGTCCCAAATCCTTCACTGGGAGGGGTATGATGTTGACATTGACTATTTCTTCCTCGTCACTCTAGGGTTCACATGGGGCCTTTTTCATGTCTGCTAACGTGTTCTACACTGTGCTCTCTTTTCAATGGTCTTCAAGTACACTTTACATTCAAACTTGCTATATATGATATCGGATACTCGTTCATTTTTCTCTTTGTTACGTCTAAACCGGCTTTACCTGGCTCCCAAGGTTACGTTTCTTTCATCACCAGCAATCATCGTACCTGAGCTGTTTACATCCTTGAGTCTCCCATATCATCCTGTGCCTGTACTTTCAAAGCCTCTGTTATCAGCTCTTGCCTTTATTTGTTTATGCTGCATTTTATTGTAGGGTCACAGTTAGCTCATTTACAGAGTAACTGCTTATTATTACTACCCGTTAGTTACATATATATAACAAGGTGTGCGTGTGTCTGTGTGTGTGTGTGTGTGTGTGTGTGTGTGTTCGTAACATATATACACCACAGAATTGTACAAAAGCTTAAACACAGTAGGTAACAGTCACCATTAGATAACTGTTAGAACTAAACAAGCTAAAACACAGCTCCAGATATGCCAAAAGAAGTCCAGGCAAAGCCCAGCAAGCCCTGAAGCATGTGCTGGAGCTTAATACAAAGCCTGTGGCCTGTTACTAGTAATGGCAACACCATATTTACTGGGCTATGAGGTTAAAATTTCTTTAAAAGTTAAAAAAAACACTATGAGGAGGTCATTTCAAAAAATTGTCTTTGGCAGTATTCAGGCCATGTTAGAAAGAAAGCCCATTGATAGACTTACAAATTACAATTTTCCAGATATGAAAGAGAAAATCTGTGCATTAATAAGAGAAGAGCATGAAGACTCATCAGTAGTCCAAGCAAACACGGTCAGTGAGGAAAGAACTAGGCTTGTATAAGACAGGAGGGAAAACAGGGGAAAGACACAGTACACTGGTACTTTTCACTGATCAAGAGGATAGAATAAATGTTTATTCACAGATGTTCATGTAAAGAAAAGGAAGTTAGATTCGATTTTTTTTTAATATATAGTTTTCATAATAGAGGTTGGGAAACATTGGAATAAATTGCCTGGGAAGACTGTAAAATCCCCTTGCTTGCTGGGGCAGGAGTCCAGAACAGGCTGGACAAACAGATCAGATACAGCACAGGATGGTCCTGCCTTGAGGATAACAGTTGGCCTTGGCAATCTCTTGGAATTCTTCTAGTTTTCATCTCTGTAATTCCCCAGATAAGGTCTTGTGAATCCCCAAAACTGGGATGTCAAATATGATAAATTAAGAACAATTCTGGATCAAAAAAAATAAAAGGAAAGGATATGGGAACCTGCGAGACAAGCCAGGTGCCTCAGAATTCAGGAAAGAAAGGAGCTAATTTTGATGGTGCCCACAAAGACCTGGAGTTCCATTTTAATAGATGACACAGACTTCAGTTATTATTTGCACATTTCCTCAGATACACTGATGAAAATGGGAGAGCATTTCTGCAGTATTCAGAATCAAGCAGTATTATATTCTTTGAGATTCTTCACCAGAACTCTTAATTAAGAAGAACCGGGTTCTTCTTTCAATACAGCTTAGCATTAGTTCTAGTAACAGGACTGATTCCAACAGATATATCCTTGGCACACTGGAAGCAGATCCTGTGATATCAAGTGTGCGTAAAGATTCAGTCCCATCTGTAATAAAATTCACACTACTTTACTAGCAATAAATTTTTATTATGAAAATGTACTGCTGAAAATGTTACGTTGCTCTACATGAATCCTGCACCATCATCCACAAACAAGTATGAATTGGATGTTTAGTGGACAGACACCTAGAGGGCTTGTGATCTTGGTGAGTTCTTGGAAATATATTCACTGGAATTAAAGTTTTCAGTGAATTACTACCTGCAAAATGTAATTAAGTTACAAATGCATACAAGTCTCATATCTTTTTCTAAGCAAATTGTTACTAACAAACCTACCACACACAAGCACACACGTGAACATCTTTTTATGCCAGGCCAAAACATACATCTACTCTTCACTTTCAAAAATAAATCTGAGGAAAATTTAAGGCTGGGAAAATAAAATCAATGCATGTTATGATAAGTATTAGTGTTATGTTAAAATATGCTGAACCGTGGCTCACCTCTGAAATTCCAGTGTGCTTGTTTTCCTTCTCGTTGTATGAAATGGTTACAATGTCAAATTTGTACTCTAAATATAATTTTAAGAGCACCACTAGTATGTAAAATTGCTCCTTTTTTGTAATGTATTTCTTTCTTAATTAAGGAGAGGGTGGGTTGAATATCAATGACTAGAAATGCTTACCCCAGGCAGAGGGTGGGTGGTTAGCTGCTGACAATGTTTGTTGGCACACTTAGTTTATTACTTCGGGATTTGAATCTGATCCTCTCCTTTGTGGCAAAGCTGGGTGTGTAAATGTATCCTGCAGTGATGTTAAAGGGCTTAAATTGGTGATGCTGTCAAACTAGCTGTGTCATCACATCCAGAGCTTTAAAGTGCAGTTACAGCTTGAAAAATGATTATGAAAAATACCACATTCTTACCCAGCTGATCTAATCCCCACATGCACTTGATGTATGTCTGCTTACTTTACTGACTAAAACAAACGTTTTGTGCTGTGAGCACTGCAAAACCAAGACAACTCTGAAAGATTGCACAAGATTTTGCTCTGCCTCATATATCATCAGCAAACTTGTCAGATAAATTCCAGCTGCAGAGTATTTATTACTGATGATGATGTAACAGAGAGGAAGAACAGATTCCTGGTTGAACTTGCACAGTAGGCAGTTTAAAAATTCATCTTTTGACTCACACACAGAAAAAAAAACGCCATCAGACAATCATTACCAGACAATGGAGAATCTTTATCACAGTTACTTTGGTCTTGAATGTTGGTGTCATTTGGAAGACCAAAGTGAGGAGCTGAAGTCCTCCATCAGTCAAGAAGGAAAGGTAGGTGTCTCTCTCTGGGACACAGGAAATACATGTGTTTGGTGTATGCGTATGTGAGATTTCAAGTTAGATATTTAAAAGAGCCTAAACGAAATGCTGTGAATTTGCATCAATATACGAATCCCCATCACTTCAACACAGTCATTTTTCTGATGCATCCACACCTTTATGAATATATAGGTGTGAAGTTTCTTGAGGATAACTTCTTTACCAAGAGGACTACACTTTTCCAGTATACGTTATAACCTCAGTTTCCGCAGCTATTTTTTTAGGCAGTAGAACATGTTATTTAATTAGCTATCTACCTAATTACCTACCTACCTACCTGTAATCTGTAATTTCTTCTGAGATTTCTATCAAGCAAAAGCACATTTCCATAATACAGATAAATTCATTGGAGTTAGGGCTGTCACTACTGTTCCTTAGTTATTCCTTCACACCAGAACCAGCTAAAGGGAAGTAAAGGATATGGATGCTGTGTGTGCAGGCTGCAACTATTTCTGAGTCTGTTCTCACTGTGTATGCAACGTAAGTCTCTGCACATGTTCCTGTAGGTTCTTCATATCTGGTACCTTAATGTACTTCACACTGGCTCTTGTCTTTTCTGAACTGAGAGCCTGGACCCTACAGGTCAATGCCTTAAGAAAGCACTGATGCACCTTATTAACAGAAACCTTGACAAGACAGTAGCTGAGGGTAGTAAAAAACTCAGGATATGTGTATAAAGTGTGCTTTCAAACTTGCCTTAATCTGAAAAAGCATAGCCAATTTTTCTCAGACTGCTGCCAGCCACAGTTGAGACCTGAAGTCTTTCTTCTTACAGGTTTTAAATTTCTAACCACTACCACTAGAGCTATTATGAAATGAGACTGAAAAGGAAAGCTACCTACATTGTTTCTCCATGTTCAGTCCGAAAGAGGATACACTTTTGAGCACTTAAAGCATGAGTTGCTGTCTTAAGAACTATCAAATTGCAAGCCCAAAAGAAAAATAAAGCACACCAAAGAAGCTATAGACAGCTGAAAACAAGCCTGAGAAAGAAACGTGTATTCTTAATTTGTCATTAGTTCATCTGCCTTACACTGCTGCTGTGAAGATACAATTACAGCTTCTGAAATTCTGGCTGTTTGCAGTTTAAAGTCCGTATGCTGCTCTTCAGAGGCCTCCTTGGGACCAGGTCTAACTGCCAGGGAGATCAGCTCTCACACTGTGACCACAAGATCAGAGCAATAATGCCCTTTCTCTGGAATCAATAAATTTGCAGTGCTGTAAGAAGACGTTTGTGAGTATGGAACGCAGAACTTTCACAGGTGCTTAGCTGAGAAATGACCCTTTATTGCTTTCAGCCCTAAATACAAAATTCATTTCTTTCAGCTAAGCTTTCTTCCATATATTCTTCACACATATAGATCCCATATCCCCTAACCCTTACTACAAGAAATAATCAATCTGTTTCTCCTACAAGCTATAAAGTAAAAAGGATTGTTCTTTTCTATTTTAAAATATTAGAGAGGTATAACAGAGATCAGGACTTAAGAAGAATCAAGATAAAAAAAAAACATACGAAGGGGAACAGGCTAGAATTGTCCACAAAATTTAGATGAAACCATTTGCTATTACAGTGAATAGCAGATAAAATATGCTGCTGAATTTTCCATGATTCTTCCTTCCTTTTCCTGTCTATCATTTAGTATGGGTGTTACTTTGCTACTGTCATTTTATAGACAGACAGTGTACAATGTGATACACAAGTGAACTTCAATGATTTATTTATGGAAACCTGTTAGCACACAAGAGACCAAAATTCCAATATAGGTTCTTAAAGTCAGCTTTAGAAACATAAAGACTATTTTTTACTCTCCTAACTGGCTGTCTATTTTATGGCAATATTTACGGTCCATATTTGAGTATGTGTTGGATACACAAAAACAAATGTGAACAGCGTTTATGGTAGGTCATGTCTAAGTGTGAAAAAAATGTGCCCAGCAACCTGACATACCTGAAAATGTTCTAAATACTGTGACAAACTACATGACACTTTGTTCTATGAGGCCCCTTTCCACATTTCTGATTCATCTGCCCTGAGCTTCCTTTTCTATATGGTATCATTCTTTGAATGTAAAGGCATAATATTTTTGCTGCAGATATTCTAATTTCTCTTTAAAAATGCTTTCTGAGGCTACAGAAGTGCTTACCTAAAAAACGTCAGGCAATCTATAGAAAATATCAAGAGAATGTTCCCCAGATTTTGATAGTGGCACCAAAACTACTGGAGTGCTCCCCTTAAAAAATCTTTAACAGATGGCTGGGTGACTCCAGGGTTTGACCATCTCCGGCAGCCACCGTATCATCTGTTGTTCTTAAAACCAGTTTTTAGCAGCTTGGCTGCCAAATTACAAATTATCTTGTCTTTGGACAGAATCAGCAAGGAAAAAAAAGAAAACAAATTAATGTCACTGAATGTTTCTCAAGTTATTGACTGTTCTATGAACACAGCTTATCTCATTTTCATATTAGCACATACGCAGAATGCAAACATACACCATCTTAAAAAACACCCTCAATATTAAAAAAAGAAAGCATCACTTTCTACCTTGCAGGAATGAGAGGTTTGAGACTTCTTTTTTCTTTTTCTTTTAAGCCAGAGGTTGCATCCAGGCTAGTGCATTTAACAGCCACCAATGGACAGCTACTAAATAAAATGATCTAATTCATTTCTGAACCTATTTTTGGCCCTACACCGTATCTTACAGCAACAAGTTTCACAATCGAGGTCTGAAACAAATACACTTATCCAAAATAGCCTATAGTCTTCTGTTTAGCATACTACCCTCACAGGGAGGGCCTGTATGTTTGAAACCCTTGGGGTCAGAAGAGAACTTAACTGAATTCTTCATATTAAAGAATGAGTGTTTTAACCCCTGGGATATTGTACAATTCAAGATACTGATTGCTGTATGGAGCCCAAATCAGTTAGCATGCTAGGCAAGCTTTTGAAATGTTTAAATGCTGCTGACATCCCAACTCATGTGCAACATTCTTGTTATGGGGAGAGTTTCTTTGACATTCAGGAATAATACTTGAATAATGATTTTTACAGTTCCTAACTAACATGAACCCTAGGAATTCACATATAGCCGTGGAGCTTTATACTTGGAAGCACCTGGCATAGAGAAGCTCCGCTGATGTTCCTCAATACACCCAAATACCTTGAAGAAAGAGCCCTACCTATGTTCTCCTCTTGTATATATACACATGTACATGCAAAAATGATACAGTCACTTATTAAAGAAAGAGTGAATTTACCTCCATAAGAAATTTGAAAAATGTTAAAAATTCCTTGAAAGAAAATAATAATAAAAATTCCCCTCTGGAGAAATGCCCAACATTTCACCTTAAATTCCTCATTGAAGTCCATGGAATTTGGTACAGCATCAAACCCTAGATGACTTAAGAAACTAATGAAACATTACCCAGCTCATATGATTAGAGGTTACTGTTCAACCTTGGAACAATTAGCTACTTTAAGTACATCAGACTAGTAGCAATACACCAAATACATATAGGCAGGTATCAGTTAAATTAACCAAAATTCAGGGAAATCGTGAATGACTGACCTCTATTAGATAGCTATAAAAAGGAGGAGCAACTATATATCACCCCCAAAAGCTTCTTTTTAAATTTCAGCCACTGTTCAGCCCATTATAATTATCCTAACTTATAAGCAATAAAATGTTTAGTGGTACAACTCAGGGAAGCAGAATGTATGAGAGAAATTATGCAGTTAATGGGGAATTGCTCAAGTTGTAATTTACTAAATATTGTTGCAGATTCCTTGTGTCAGGTTGCAATAAAAGGAAGATCCTCCTAAATTAATTTATACTGGTTAATTAACTCCTAGATAATAACTAACTATATTTTTACGCAACATGAACCCAGTATTTTAAGCTGGATGCCTGAGGTTAGACACCCAAAATCTCATGGTACCAGCTGCTGTACTGATCCTTTAGYCTGAGCATGGACTTACATGGCTGAAAGGAGGTAGCCACATTTGAATACTGGGCTGTTGATATGCTACAGCAATTCAAGAATCAATGTCATTTATGACTTCACTCTGACCAGCCCTGTGTTTCTGAGGCAATTCCTAAAATTTTTTTTCCTGAAAAATGAAAGTAGGGACGAAAAATGAAAACTGGGCTGCATGTAGATTGTTATAAACATTGCCAAGGAGTATAGTAGCTAGTTATTTATTTGAGTGGCACATTTACTTGAGAGCACTGGACACTTCAATAATTCATACCACCTCAAGCTAGGAAAATGTGTCCTAAAGGCAGGACTGTAAATGTTGCCCTGTACGCCATTTCTTCATTTCTTCAATCCTTTACTTTGGAGGGGGAAGGGGGAAGAAGAGAGGAAAGGACTTGGCATGCTACATTTGCTGCATGTGCTTGCTCTTGATGCTCACCTTTAAAGAAGTCTTACATGGTTGTTGCTCTAAGAATAAATAAATAAATAAAGTGTAAATAAAAAATAGAAAAAAAATAAATAAGCCACACATTTTCAAAGAATTTGCTTCATGAGAAGACTTGACATATTTCTGTAACTATGGAAAAGCTATGGAAAAGCTGCTTGAGAAAAATGTCACACCTATACCACAGATTCAAAGAGAATCCAAACCAAGACATATTTATTGGCTGAAAAGGTTAGCTTCATTTTTTCTGGAATCCATTTTCCTGTTCATTATCCTTCCAAAGTATGAAAGAGAAAGGGGCCTGAAAAGTTAATTTTAAAATACTGCTGATAATTGCCTGTCTCTGTGCATTTTTAACACTAAGACTCTACAAGATACAAACTGGACTAACTCCACTGAAGGTAACAGGGCTGAGGCTTTGACTTACAATCTTTCCACACTGTTCCTCTAACATATGGCACTTCCAGGAAGGACAGTAACACTCCAGGAAAGCTCAGTCAGGTCCTGGCATTACAACATCACCCTCAGAGGAACTAGACACGTGAAGCAATGACACTGTGGGCAGCTTTAGCAAGTGGTCAGATTACTATCACATAGGACCAACACATCAGCTCTCATCTGTGAATTCCAGAACTCTTTAGACTAAAAAGACTTATCATTCTTACCTTAAATACAGATAAAGTACTACTAATTATATGCAATGTCTCTAGTGAAACAGGGAAAG
This sequence comes from Apteryx rowi, assembly GCF_003343035.1. Classification (NCBI taxonomy): domain Eukaryota; kingdom Metazoa; phylum Chordata; class Aves; order Apterygiformes; family Apterygidae; genus Apteryx; species Apteryx rowi. The sequence goes on along the minus strand of NW_020451226.1, from coordinate 90,908 downwards.
TCAATGCCAGAACAAGAACAGGAACTGAGCTCTTCTGAATGCACACCTGATGGGGTTTAACCAGGTAGCTTTTAGTCAGGGTTTATAAAACCACATTTTGACACCTAGATAGCTCACTCAGTAGAAGAATTTTATACTGTGGGTTGGTGTTTCTGAACAGCTTGTGGACATTTCAGATCAATATATATCAGTATCACATAGGGGTGAGACTGGCCCTTTATTCTATTTGTTGACAGCTCTTTGTAATTGACTGAATCTAACTCTAATCTTTTTGCAATAGAATTGGAATATAGTGAACCTGAGAAAGTCACAGATCTGATGGGCAGAGCCAAAGAGGGCACTTGAGGCACTGACAGTAAAAGAAATCTGTATGATTTCTGAAAAGTACCAAGGAGGCACTGTGTGAAAGTCGTTCTGCTCTCTGCCTCCACACCCTCCTAAATCGGTATGCTGCTGTGGAAAGGCACAGTTCTGCAAGGATCACTTTGTGCTTTTCACGACCAAGGATGGAGCCATCTTCATGTGCTGCTAAGTACAGGAAGCATTGCTGCTGTTGGGAAAAAGAAGGCCCAACTTTTAACTTCCTTATCATTCCCTGAGGTACCTGCAGGGATCAGATCAGTACGTTCAGAAGGAAAGTCCATCTTCCTTTATTTTCTTTCGCAGCCTGTTACAATTTACTAAATGCTCCCCAGGGGTCAACCTGTATGTAGCAGCACTGTACATTATACAGTAAATACTATCACAGTACTTACACCAGCATTGTAAAGAATTACACCTGAAACCTTCTGGTTCGTTTTATAGTACAGAATAATGTGTCGTCTACAATACTTGCAAGTTTACAGTATAATGTACTAGAATGACTCATTGTCCTACTTCAGATTCAAGAGAAGACAGACTTTTCCCTCATTCAAAAAAAAAAAAAAAAAAAGCTTTCAGGTATCTTCTGTTCTAGCTGTAAAGATGTGATAAACAATGTGAATTGAGCATTCTTGGCAGGTATCTTCTTCCTAATATTTATGGGTCAGATTGTCAGACATGAACAGCAGGGTCAGCCAACTCTTTCCAACAGTAAGAGGGACACACATTTTTACTTGTAGAGATATGAGTGATTCTGTTTTGTGGTCACCTTATCCCTGCGTTCCTCTTCCAACCAAGATTATAAATGATCTTTCAATTTTAAATTATCATTTAAATGATCTTCAATCAAATGGGGGTGTCCTATATTTAGATACAGAAAATACTTGTTTTATTCTTTCTCCTTTAGATACTGTGCCAGTAACTCAAGTCTTCATAGCATTAGTTTGTAATAATACAAAGCAGTCACCATTGACCATATTTACCTCTTGTGGGAATCAGTGAAAACAATTAAGCACAAAAATGTTGTCTTCAGAAGACAGGAGTTTCCAAATACTGAAGGAGCCTGTTCAGAGATGTGAACTCAAGGTCCTAGCTTCTCAGACTCAGAATTGTTTCTCTACAAATTAAGAGCATATCTGATCTGAGATTATAGAATCAGATTATTAAGAGTGTAAACATTACTTGAAATTGGGGTGAAACACCAATGACATGGTGCCTCTCTCGGCACCAAGAGATGAAGCTTTTATACTTTAAAGAGACAGACATTTCTACCAAAGCCTTACCAAAATGTTCCTGAAGAAAAAAATTATTTTTTTAATCTGAGAAAGACAGAAGGCAGGATCCCTCGATTTCAGCATCAGAAGAATCACTTTCCCCAAACTTTCCTTTGTTGCCAAAACATGGTATCCTGGATTTAAGGAAAGAATCAATAGAGTTTTCAGAAACATTATTTTCCTTAAAGATTTCTTCTGACTTTTCATAGATTTCTAAATCCATGTACCATCATGACTTTTTATCCCATTAAATGACTAAGTGATTATAAGTGAACACCAGTTTCTTTCTCTTGGATTCTTATTTTGTGGAAGAATGGAGAAAACTACAGAAACCTTGTGTGCTATTGGTTGCCTCATGGGCATCTAGTGCCACGTAGGCCTCTAAGGATATCCTGACTGGTCTCCAGCTACCACTCTTAAAAAGAAGTAGGATAACACTAAGTTCTGTTTTGCATCTGCCAACCTAATGCAAATATCTGAGATACTCTAGGGAAACTAATAATAGCAGTAGACACCTTTAGTCTAGGCAACCGAATTGTTCCCCTACTTCTGAACAATATTAGAGATGCAAATAGCATCAGCAAAGCATGCATTAGAGATGCTACTCTCATAACCCTTCCATCTAGAGTGCAAAGTTTAAATACCTGATGGTTCTCCTCTTAAAATACACTTCAATAATGAGAAAAATGTAGCTAGTCAAGCTATGTCGCAGGATTAGAGATTTATCTTGGACAGGCAACATTTTCACACTTCCAAATTCGGTTTTACTTAAACTCTCTTGTTGTCCTCTGCGGGGTCAGCAAAAAGTTGCTTCTGTGCCAACTCCTAGAGCTGTGCTTCCTGAATTTGCTCATGCTAAAATGTTCCATTTACAATGCCTTCTTCTAAACAGTCCACAGCCTTGACTAGACCAAAACTGTCAGTAACTGTGACTTTAATATAATTCTTATGGCTAGAAAAGAGGCCACTTAATTTTCTTTCCCTTACTTTGGTTCTACTACTCAACCCACGCTAAGCAAAGTTACAGTGTCTCCCAAAGCATCACTAGAATAATTCTGGCTAGGAACTTTATTGCACATGCACCTATTCATGAAGAAAAGTTTCAACAAGCCTTTTYTCCCTCACATTTTCAGATCAAAAAGGATTAATGAAGAAAGTATCCCCCTGTTTGTACTGTGCTTTCTTTCATTTGTCAGCTCAATAAAGAGTGTCTCCAGCTTTTTCAGAACTCATTAGGGTGCCACTCTCAGACACTCAGAGCAGAAAGGGCCACCGTTCCTCACCCGAGCACAGTTCTACATGGCCGAGAGCCACCAGACGCATACCATGTACTTTGGGGAGCCAAGGTGCAAGCAGGTACAGTCATTATCCCTACTGCCCCATCGGGACCTGGGCTGGCTATGTTGTCAGCAGTCCCTTCTGGCCTGTTCCCAGTCAGGGATTTCAATTGTTGAGAAGTCTGAAGGCTGGAAGAACCACTTAAATGGTTCGGTGATGTAGCCCAGGCACAGGAACCAAACCTGGACTGCTCAAGAATCAGACTGTTCTAGAGTCACCTGATTACCTGTTTCAAAGAGCTGCCCACAGAAATTCAGAAGGCTTCCACTAACTCAAGTTAGACAGCTGAAAACTGGAAACTACTTCATTAGTCACTTTCCCGTATTTAGATTCAACTATCTTACCTAATGCATGTTCTGAATGAGCTGGGAACACGCACTTAAGGCAGGTGTAAGATCCTATCTCTATCTTTGTATTTGTTGGCTTTCACTGGTATGTATCACAGCTTTCAGAATAATTGTGACATTTTCTTTGTTTGAATACAGAGGAAAAATATAAATATTTCAACAGAGGGACTGATCCAGTTTTCATTTAGATCAATAGAAATTCTAACATTCTTCTTCTGAAATTATATCAAGCCTTTAATAAATAAAACTTTATTTTGCTTAAATAAAATATGGAATGGCACCATTCCACAGGAGAAGGTAAAAATAGTTTTTTTCTTTGAAATGCCTGTATCTGCAGGTTCCTTCCATTTCCAACAGATGCATTAGCATCACGTTTCAATTTTGTACTTAATGCCAAAATATATTAAAAAAAAGAAAGGTTCCTCATTATGCTGAACTGTACTTGCATAATTATTCCTCTGGCTTCACTTAATTATATGCCCCACCATGTGTTACTTTTCAACATCCTAAGTGGCACCACCTTACCGCTAAGAAATATTAAACAATGAAAGGCAACGCTCTTTTGTTTGGTTACACAGCATGCTGTGTCAGGATTCAGTCTCTTTGCACAGGTTCTGAATTATATCCTTTACAAGTGTTTCAAAGAAGGACACTTACAGCCATGCTTGCTCTACAATGTTAGGGTTGGTGTATGGCTTTTTGTATTTCTTGTATCCCAGAATTTCCTCCACTAGTCAAACTGAAATTTAAAAAATAAATAAAAGAGAAGAAAGAAAAGAACAGAAAAAGCAAAAGAAACTACAGAGATTCAGAAGTTTTATTTCTAGTCATTTTTCACTTACCCTGCCAAGATCACAAGCTAGCAATCAAGCAGAGGAAAGAAGTATTGGAAAAGGTATTTAACTACAAATGGTATTTCTTAGGTACCTAACACTGTGTTACCCTAACAGAACAGGGATGCTTTCAGTGAAGAAAAACAGGCAGTGACTAGAAAGATACTAAAGATTTTGCTCCGGTTCACAATTGGATGGGAGTTCTGATCAGGCCTTGTACATCCTATAAATTTTTTCAGCATACTCCAAAAACACAGAACCTCCTGACCTCACAAGTGTCAAACTCTGACAGATTGACTAACCAGCTCAGAAAGGCTATTTCTGTATAAGCAGCACTTTCTGAGAATAATTTGAAAGAGCCTGATTCTGAGAAGTACTTTAGCAATGTCCAATTCAGTGCGACAGATGGGATTTCTATATGGTCAACAGTACTCTTTATCAGTCAGAGAAGCTGTGAATCCTAGACTACTTAAGTCAAGTAGAAGACTCCCATTAATTTAAATCAGCTTTATGTCAAGCTGAAAATGAGGATCTATTAGGAGTGTCCATGAGATAGGAAGCTATCTTAATAGTCTAGTCCAATAAGGATTCCCTTTGTTTCATTTTATGGCTTATTTTGTATAACAATATTCCAAATTATATTCCTAAAACAAAACCCCTTCAAAAAAAGAGCATACTCAAATTAAATCTTACTGATAAATCATTCTGAAAAACAAAGCAACCTATCAATCATTTCCAATCAACAAATCCTAACATTTAATCACAGGCATATTCACACTTAAACATGGATCCACTTCTGTCTTTAAGCTTCTAATTAATAATTGTGTTGCTAAAATGCAGAATCATGAATAGTCCTTAAGGTTTTTCCTGTACAGAAGATGATGAATTCTTGTACTTAACCAATCAAAAGTTTATTCACTTGTTGAACAATATGTCCCTTTAAAGTACGTTCAAACAATCAAAATTGCAGGCTTTTTGCCATTTTAAATCCCTGTACTAATGCTGTGGTAAGCAAATACTTGATAAACAAATACTAAAAAGGCACTTCCCTCTGGGTTGTGAACTGCCATTCAACAGACATTAGCTAGTGTGATGGATTTATTACTGTGAGCATTACAGGGCAAATTTTATCATTCTTACTCACTTACTTCATTCCAAGTAAGTAATTTTTTTCACAAAATGGAAACATATGCAAAAATGGTGGAATCTGGCCTTACTACTGCACTGGATAGGGAAGACTTAATAACATATAAAGGCTAGAGATGCTGAGAAAAAATTAGACTACGTGTTCTCAGGTGACTACGTCAAAGATAAAATAATTCCTTTTTAACAAAGCTCACGGGAAAACTGGGCTCTGATGGCTTCTGCCTGCCAGGTAGATTTATAACCAAACCTTTTCCAGTTTGCAATCATCTCTGAAGCTTCCAGTGCCCCTTGGCTTCTTGGTGCCGCATTGTGAGGATAGCCTCGCTGTTATGGAGCCTAGTTGAAAGCTGCTGTCTCATAGGCAGGTGAATGAGGTAAAGTAATGGGCAAAGTCAAAGCCTGACACTCTTGCTTTTTCTTTCCTGAGAAAACAGTTCCTTCCACAGGCTGCAACTGCTACTGTGGCTGTTTCATTGAACTATAATAAAAATTAGAACAAAAGAGATACCTGTAGTTAAAATGATGAAAGTGGATTTGTTTACTGAAAGAACTAATAATTTGGTATGCAAATAGTTTAAGCTACCCCAGTGTTTTTCAATATCTCCTACATCTCCTCTATTTATCCTCTTTCCAGTGTGTTGAAAGGACATTAAAGTAGGCATTTTGCATTGTCACTAGATTACCTCAAAGGGAAATGCCACATCCGTTGCTGACACAAACAGCCTGCTCTATTTTGAAATCCTTACGTTTGCTCTCATCAGCAGCATAACGAAAGATTACGGTTCTAGGGAAACAGTTCTCCCTTTTCAAGCTAGGTGCACTTCACTGTCTGGTTTTGTGAAGGACTCTTTTCTTTGTTTGTTAGTTGTTTCTAAAATAAAATAGCATAAAGGCATCCAGAGAATAGCTGAAAGGAACTGAATCTACAGATGAAAAGTTCTGTAAGTGCCTCATGCTCTTCTGGATGAATAATCACAAATACTGTCCAGTGCTCTTGTCCTAGCTGACCACAGACAGACAATGATCAAATGATATTTTTTACAGTCTGGCTCATCTGGGGGTTACCCAGACTCCTACAGTTTCACAGCATGCTGGGAAAAGTTGCAAGCAAGTATCCCTGCCCCCAGCTGCTCCTCACCTTCTCCTCTTCCTTCCCAAAACAACTGTCTGCAAGAGGGCCAGGCACAATCTAGAGTAAAAAATAATAATTGAAAAGCTATAAAAAAAACATAATCTGGACAAAAATTTTATAATTAGATTTTGAAACAGACATGGATTTTTATGAACTCCAACTCTACTGGCACGTAGAAATTGATAAGCCTATGAGACAGTTAAATTAGCACAACTTTTGCACATCCATAGGCTTAACTGACAATTACAAATGACAAGCTAACAAAAACAACCACAGTGCAATGTTGTTCCTAAAGACTTATTTAAATAAGTGGATTTGTTTTAAAGACAAATGAACAGATAGCTCCTAATATTGCAACAACATTAAAAGTATTGTTTTTCCAAGTGCTAAGTAAGGAATTTTTCTTGGAAGAAAGAAAACAGTATTTTCCCTAAGGCTACTCTGTACTTCCATGTTTCATTATAAAATTTCAACCTAAAACAACACAAAATACCCCTTCTGCTTTCTTTGATGCTATTTCAATACAGAGTTGTACCCAATATGCCCTTGCCAGCGAAGGCAGAGAGAAAGAGAAACTAAATCAGAGAAAAAGAGAAATTCCTCAAGAAAATATTCCTGTGTTACTCTATTAAGAAAACAAAGTTTGTTCTTCTAGCACTACAAGATACCTTTTGTCTTCATCAGACTCACAGATCTTAAGAAAGCAAGTCATTTTGGGGGCTACCTCCACAAAAACATTATTTTCTTCATGGACAGAGTGTGATTGGCTTTAGCCTGGTTCAAGGAAAGGAACGGAGTCTTTCATCTGACTATAAGAGAAGGCCTCATAGCCCTCTCCAGCCTTCCACGTTTGTTTGTAACCTGATGAGTGTGCCCCTCTCTAACTGCACGCTGAATGGCATGGACAATGCAGTCCAGCTACTCTCCTGGTTTCCTGTGTGCCTTTCTTCCAAGAAATCCTGTTAACAATTACTACATTTCAGAGCAAGCCCCTGAGAAATGGAAAGCTGCTAAAAAAAAAAAAAAGGGAATCAAACTGAAATTTCAGTGAAGCTTGCATTTAGCAAAGCTGAAGTCAGTCAAAATCAATGCTTCAGACAGTATCAAATCCTACAAATAGAATTTCTGCATCTTCTTAAGTTTTGCTAAAAAGTTTTAAATATCTGATCCTAGGTGATTCAGTACTTCAAAACTGACTTAGGCCAGAGATATGAATTTATCATATTGTAACAGTATTTTGATACTGTTTGGGGTATGAACCAACCAAAAAAATTTTTAAAAGGAGGTTCATAACAAAAGTAATACAGTGTCAAGTCTTTCTGCATAGAATGTTTACCTTCACATGTTTTCTATAAACCTGGACTAGAGACTGTGTTTAAAACAGTTTTTTTTTTTCCCCTTTTTCCTAATAAAAACTAAGGGAAAACCAGAGAAAAAAGAGCATTTAGATTGATGCCCAAAGATCCATTTTAAGGTTGTGTGAGTTTTTCTCCCAGCTACCTAAAGGTRGAGAGCACTGTAAAATGTTCACCATACGTAAAAAACTGTATTGAAAGTACATTGCTAAAGTTGCAAAATCAAGCACTCGAAAGTCAGCCAAACAAGAATTAACCTTAATTTGTCTCCCTTGTTCATATGCAATATCTTACAGTCTTTAGATACATAATGACGTGGCTTTTCTTCTACAGCCCCCCCAACCTCAATTCAAGGTACATGAAGAATGGAGTTCAAGTAATAACCAGGTCTCTGATATTTTGGGTTATTTTTATTGTTCAGTGTCTCTAGGCCTCCCTTATGCACACTATTCACACCCTGGGCTGAAGACAGAGTTATTCATTTCCTTATGGGCTTCCCTATGGTGCTCATCACTCGAATCTGCGTTTCATGCAGGTTAATTTATCTTAACAAAACTTCTCTGAAGTGGCAGCATAATCTATCCCCACTTTACAGATAGGCAGCAGAGGTGCACAGACAACAGCCAATTTTGAGCTACCCAGAACCTGGGCTGGGGGGGGGGTTGTAACATTTTGGAATAATTTGCATCTTCAAGCACAGCACCTATTCACTTTAACTGCAGTTGTGACTGCTCAGTGCTTCTTCATCTCAGACCTCAAGACCTGAAGCTGAGCATTCAGAAACGAGAAATACAGTTATTGACCATCTGTGAAACATTTGATATAAGTTATGGCGCAGCATCACACAGGAACTCTAGTAAAATCAGGGATAGACTCTACTTCTTCAAACCAGAACTTAACTACACTAAAGGAAAGGCATCCTTTCTCTTCCAACCTTTGTAAGAAATGAGGTAGAAGTGCCACATACAATGGCATCCTTCACTTCCCAAGCCTGGGCAGGAAACCATTCTTAAAGTAGGACAATTTTGTCTATTGAGTGAAGTATGAGTCCAGGATAAAAATAGGAGGCGTTCACCCAAAGTAGAACTTGCTCATAATCACATACGAATGAAAAGAATGAATTAAGATAATGGACAAACTTCATTATAACATTTTCTAACTTTCAACCCCCTCAGTGATGCTTCAGCTCTTTGTCACACCTTTCATTTCTCTTGCCTTTCTCTTGCCTTTCTCTCATTCCTCCAGATTCTAATTACAGATTTTCTGTGCAGCTTGTCCCTTTGCATGTCTGTTCACTCTGTGGAGATGCCATATATGCACTTAGTCAGCATTCAAAGCTGTGAGAAGTTTGAGCACAATCAGTGAACACACACTTCAAAGGGATATGAACTGTTATTGAGCATATGCCATCCATACTTTTTCAGACCTTACATATGGCCAAATGTGCATGAATTTTAACAGAAGTGGCAAAGGTACAATGTACAAACACAAATGTTAGCCCCATAAAATATCAAGTCCCTGATCCAAAGAGTAGGAGAGCGAAGGTATTTCAAATATAAGATCTCAAAGGTAATACAGTACTCATTTCTAGCCTCAGTTATAATCTTCCTCTCTTCCACTCTTAGTCGCATAGATGGCTAACCTGTGTTTGAAAAAAAATAAAATAAAAAAACAAGAAACCTAACCAAAAAACCCTGTTTGTTTTCCCCATTACAAATCAAGTTTGTTCATCAGACCTCCTTCATATTTAAATTATTTATTGCAAAGGTACTGAAAGCAGTGATATGCTGGAAGAGATTCATATGAGCACTTGGTTTACCAAAGCCAAACATCAGTCCTCAGTTTAAAAAAACCAGCCTCCTTTTTCAGTTTTTAAGTAATAAGTTTTTTTGGAACACAAAAAATTTTATTTGAAATGGTAAACCCATCTCTCTAGTAATAGTAACAATCAAAATAGCTGAAAGTATCAGTCAGCAAGGTTCCTTTCTCTTTCAGGAATCTAAACAGCTCATCATACAGGCATGCATACCCAAGAATTCTTATATATAAATACTCAAATACATTTGAATAGATGGTTTTATTCACACTGACAGCTACAAATAGTAGTGATTATGAATACTTAGTTTGATTGCTTAGGCCTCTTCCAAAATGATAAGATCAGTCTTATCAATGTCTTTATAAAAACGTTCAACTGTTTCCAATTGTGGGACCAAAACTGCTACTGTTTTTATGAGTGCACCTGCCATGTCTGTGATCACAACAGCTGCTACAAGAATAACAACCCTACAGTATATACCACCAGGGATATCCTCTGGCCTGCTTGATCAGCTGATGAAAAAGGAAAATTTTAACGGTAAGAAGGACTTCTACTGATTATAAAATGAAGTAACAATCCACCATTGATAAACCAATTGTAGATATCCTAAGCATACTTTAGCGATGTAATTCATGCTCTTGGTGAAATGATACAAGCTCTGAATTACAATGATGTGGAAAAAGGACAGTAGGACAGAGAAAGGGGCATGCTTTGCTCAGACCACTCCTGTAGCGGGCAGTCCCCTTTACTCTACTTAGGAAGACTACACAACATTGTTAGAAAGTGAGTCCCAAGGGCCAGTTCTACCTATAGAAACTTCTTTGACACCAAGCCACCAGAGTAATTAAGATGTGAATAAATCACATGTATACCAAGAGATTATTTGACTCCAGCAGGCTGCTGTTAGCAAGTAATATGAATTGACTCGCATAAAGTTATGACAAAATATGTGCATATCATATGGCTACCTCACATTGTACAGCCATCTGACTCGATTTTAGTATGAAAACTGGAAACATTGTTTAAATACATTTAAACTTACTGCTTAAACATAAGAGACCTCCATACAAGTGATCCCAAACAATTACTGAAAGCAACCACTGTGTGACTACAAGAAAGAGAGAAAGTGGAGCCTTTTTAAGGTAATTCTATCAACTCCGGCTAGGATCATTCAACAGACCAAACACATTTCGTAGACAGCAAAATAAAAGTCACTGGAGAGAAACAGTAGCTCATTAACCAGTAAAATCTCAAAAAAGAGTAAAATTGAGCTTGAAACTGACCGACTTACAGAAGACTTCAGGTAGTACCACATTAACCTTTCTACTGTTTTCTTCTCAGCCCTTTAAGGAAGCCCGTAAGATACCTCTTGGCAGAACAAGATGCAAGACTCTCCAACCTATGAAATGATTTCCTGAGTAGAAATAATTTCTTCTAACTTGCTTACACAGAGAAACCATTGCCTAATATTCTAAGTTGTTAATTTCTAGAACAATAGATTTTCCACAGTAGCTCCACAAAAGGTCCCTTTGACCACATGGCTTTATTTTCAGAGTAGCCTTATACAAGTATTCTGCTGTTTGGTATTCTACAATAGGTATACTAGATTCTTTATCTCCTGTAAACCAACTTTATGATATGCTGATCCCCATTTCTTCAAGGGGCATCAATAATTTCTTTCAGATCTAGACTTAGGTAGACTGTAAATAAGATCAGGAATTAGTGTAGGAAATTATTTTTCAATACAGAAATTAAACTCATAAATATGAACCCATACTCAGTGCTCCAAATGGGACCATACCACTACTTTTTCCATCAAATAGCTGCACTCCAAGTAACATTTTTTTCATTTTTAACTGAGTTTGCTGGATAGCAACACTCAGTCATGGGCTCAGGCCAAGAGATGGGGCATGAGCTGACCAGTTTCCTGCAGGGCAAGGAAGCCTATGCTAGAGTATGTGCAAGGTCTTTGTGGGATCAAAGCACTCCAGCCTTATTGTTGACTGGCAGTACAACATCTGTCATTTCTGACTTTTACTAAGCTTAGAACCATGACCTCAGTACCCACTTTTTCTCTCAATAGTTAAAACAGACACATAGTCCTGGAGACTGCAAACTGGGCAGAGTGGTGAACATACTTGGCCTTTTGTGGTTTTGAATACTGCCTAGTACAAAAGCAGCTGATCTGGAATGTGTACTTTGGTAGTAATAAGACTACCACAGGGTAAATTAGGGTGAAACTCTACAGTTCAGCTCCAGAGCTGCATAAATGGGACTTCCATTATTACATTTCTTTGGCATGTTTGAAAAGTCAGTCCCCGTACATAGATAGACGTTCTGGCTATGACCTGGGAGAGTGTCCAGTGATGACTCATCTGTTGCAATCATTGAAGGGGGAGGCAGGGGGAAGGCACTAAAAACCTCACACAGCCCATATAATTCATGCCACAAAGCACAACTGATACTTCTCATGTAAGTTAGGCTACATGAGCACCCTTTCTACAGCACAAAAGGCAGACATTTCAAAATGACAGCATACATTCACTGCCCAGATTCATACAGAATGGTTGACTGAGGACCTTATCCATCAGGGTGAAATTTAACATTGATAGTGTGAGGTGTATTATTTCTATCACTTCTGCTAGCAATATTTGACAGAATCGTATCTCCTGATTCAGCACATGAATAAAATAAACATAATAAACAGGCACGCAAGTTTTAGGATTCTTTTCATTAGATCAGTTTCTGAATAAATATAACCTCTGTTTTGATAATTTAATAACCATACATATTATTTTGTACCTTCCTGTGACGGTAATATAAGATTCAGTTAGTTCCATTGACTATAAGATTTTTGTGGCAATTATATTTGCTTCTAAATTACAAAATACTAAAATTAAATTTACCTACCAAGTGCCTTGAATTGGAATAGGCAGAAAAGAGAGAAAGAACAAGTGATCTATTTCTGTTTCCTGCTTTCCTTCTAAACCAGGTGATGCTGCTTAGATTTTTTTTCTTCCTAATTTACATTTAACTTGACTGCTGATAATGTGTCTCTAATTTGTAATTTAAACTGATTACTGATGATGTATATGGGTCTGAAGTGAACCCTATAATCAGCCTTCATATTTTCAGAAGTGACTTGGGATTTCTGGCTGCTCATCTGAAAAGGATCTGATTTTTTTTTAGAAATTATTGAAACACTCACCATCTGAACCTGTAAAGATATTTCTTCAGTTTGTCTAATCATTGAATCTCTCACAGTCATTGGCTAGTTTGGATAATTTAGCTCCATCAGCTTTAAAGACTTGTGCTTTTCTTTTGCTTTGCAGATTTTCTTTGGTTTTGGATACATCCATCATGACCTTCTTTAAAGTAATTAAAACTCTGTGGTAACAGAAAATCTTTCAGGCAACATAATTGTTTTCTTATTTGGGGGATCATTTTAAGCATTTCAACTATATTTGATATATTGTACTCATTTTTTACTGAGAATTATTGCTATGCTTAAAATATGACATCAATGGAATAGACCATTATCAAGGGGAAATGCTTCCTTTAGTTATATAAATAATGATGGGAACTTATGTGGTTATAAAATAAATAAATGTTAAAATGAAGATAAAAGGTTTTTTTCCAGTCAGATGACATTAATTCTGTGAAAGAGCTCTCTGCAACTATGTCAGATGTCTTGTATGCAGGCAATAATTTGGATGGTGTACTAAGTAAGGTGAAAGTTGCGTCTTGTACCATTGTGGAACTGCTGCACTCCCATTGCTAGGAATGACAGAACCTGTCCAAATGCTTCACCCAATAGAAAAACATATTGTCCATATGAATAAAGCACTCTTTAATTTGCCCCTGTTTATATCTTTTTAGTCTGTGATTAGCATTAAAATGATCTATTTAGCATTCTGAATGACTATAAGGTGCTCTGTTTAGATTCTGTCTAGTCTTTGCCTCAGCCTTGTAAAGGTATTTGGTGCCTGTTTAGTGCAACAAGCACTTTCTAGATGGCTTCTTACTATAAACAGCACTACGATTTTAGTCAGGGAACTTCCCTCAGTGCAGATGTTTCTCATGGTGTTTTGAACACCTAATATAGTCAAGGTTAGTCTCTCATCTAAACGGTATTAGTATACATAGACAAAAAATGGGAGAGAGAAGAAAACATTCACTGCAGGAGGAAGCATTCTTTAATATGTTGTAAACAACTTCTCTGCTGTACACACATAATTTTTTTTACTATGACTCATCTATAGAATATCAAAATCCATTTTTTTCTAGCTAAATAAATTGTCTCCCCAGAAATCTATATAAATACATGTATCCTAAGCACATTTTAAGTACTGTCCTCTTCATGTGTCTTTGAAGACAAAATGCACAACATTTTAATGTAAGATGCTAGGAGCATAGTTATTTGGAGAAGTCAATAGCAAGTGCAGTAGCATAACTGGATAACTATTTTCCCCTCAGATTCTGTAAGAGGGAGAGAAAAAGGAGAAAACAGAAACAGCTTAACTCACCAAAAATCAAACCACTGCATTGCCCTCTTAGCCACTGAGTGTTTTGGGATGTAAGATCGAAGATTACATCAGTACAATAAAGGCTCCCTTAAAAAAAAAAAAAAAAAAAAAAAAAAAAAAAGAAAAAAAAAGAGGAAAAAAAAAAAAAAAAAAAAAAAAAAAAAAAAAAAGCAGCTTTTCACCAGCATGTCAACCAGTAGAAATCAGAACAGGTAGGAGGTGCAGAGAACAAGGAGAGAGGGAAGGGTTAAAGGCATCATCGCAGCCATTAGAGGGAAAAGTTGAAGCAATACAAGCACAGTAGACTTCTCTCCCCCCCCCCTCCTTCTTTCCCCCACTCCCCACTTCCCAAGCTGGATCAGTGTTTAGGGAGGGCAGTCATCATGCCATCCTGAGCAGCAGGAGCTGACGTTGGACGGAGCTGCCAGGTAGCTGAAAAAAGGCACAGAAAGCAGCTGATACCCACTTTTCAACAGGGCTTTTTTTTTTAGTCTGAATCTGGACTTCAAGCAACACAGTGCCTGAGACAGCTCATCTAAACCTCACTGTATTGCAATACTCGCTCTTTCCAAAGAAAAAGACTCCACTGAGTAGCAGAATGCTGCCAATGCTGCAGCTAGGGCTACAATACAGAGCCTTTTTGTAACATTTTAAAATTTTCTTCTGTTTGTATACAGATACATACATACACACATATATAAATTCTTCCTTTTTTTGAGGGCACCTTTGGCTTTTGTTACCCTGATGTGACTTTTTCTTCATCTTGGAATGATGGGGATCTTTCTGGCTTATGTTGGATTCATTTTCTTTTCAGTTATGTATATTCAAGAAGGACTTTCTACCCAAGGTAAGACTGCTTATTGTCAAATATGTGCATGTGTGTTTTCTTGCTAAAACAGAGTGAGAACAGTATTTGGGGGAGGGGGGGAGAGGAGAAGATAAAAAAGAAGAAAAACAACCACTATGGAGAGGAGAAGAGGATGCCAAGCGTTAGGCTTAAATTTGGCTTAAAACGGTCTGTAAATAGGAACAGAAGGGAGAAGTTTCCCCAAAGTGAGAATAAAACAGACTTTTTTTACTTAACTGCAATGAGAGAAATGAAGCACATTGCAAAAGAGTAAAGGACTGGTAGTGAATGGACATATACACGTTTTGGTTGTGCATGTTTGTACGTATGCATACAATAAACACCTACCCGTGCATGCATAATTACTGCATTCACATCGAGTACCGGATGGCTAAATCTACTGCCTCCCTTAAAATATTGCAGTCTTCCTCGGCGCTGCGTCCCTTTCCCCTCCAATCACCCTGAGATCCTCAGTCAGACCTTCGTTTCCATTTGGTGACTATGTGTATTTCTCCAAGGGGAAAAAAAAAAAAAAAAGAAAGAAAAGAAAAGAAAAGAAAAATCGACTTCTCTGAAGACCTCCCCGCCGCCGCCTTCCTCCCTTCTCGCCGAAAGGCGCGCCTTGCATTTCAAGCAGCCCCGGCGCTGCAAGAGCCAGTTGCTTGGGTCCTCGAGGGCTGCGGCGGCGCTGTCAGCACCATGGACAGATCGCGCGGGGCCGCCCCGCCCCCTGCCCACCGCCCCTGGTCCCCTGCCCGCCGCCTCCTGCCCGCCGCCCCCTGCCCAGTCCCCCTGCCCTCTCCCGCCGCCCCCTGCCCAGTCCCCTTGCACCCTCCTCCCCGCCCGCCGCCCCTGCCCATGCTCGCTGCCGGCAGCTCCGCGGGGCCCTGCGAGCCCGGCGGGCTGTGCTTGGCGGGGCGGCAGGGGAGGGTGGTGGCGATATTCCCCTCCGCGTCCCCACACCACTCACACGCACTGACCAGGAAGGGAAGGAGGGGAAAAAAAAAAAAAAAAGAAACCCCCAAACTTGTTATAAGCGCCGTGTATGCAAAATGTAAAGCCCTTTTGTCTGTTTAAATAGGTGACCAACAATCGCCGACTGTAGGGGGGAGGGAGGAAGAAGGGACCCCGTGAAATAAAAAGCTATATCAGCTTTGTTGAGTATCTGTTTCCAAGCACAAGTGTAAGGGCAAAACATGTAAAACTGGTTGAGCGTATTCCCAAATTATCCCACCAGTTCCAGGTTAGGAAGACTGGATGAGGTGACAGAGGGGAGGAGACACTAGCAGTATTTCCTTTGCATAATATGCTCCAGTCAATCTGTAACAACACACAACAGAAAGCAACACTGCAGGGTCTTTCCAAAATTTCCTCTTCTTGAAACACAGGTTTTACTATGTTGTTCTGCTGTAGTCCTCTCTTGCTTGACTATCATTAGTTTCCCTAGCTTGCACAATTTTAAACTGAGTTATACAAAAGGCTGAGAAGGAAGTCAAGACTGAGACTTAAAGAAATATTGGTGTCCTGGACTATGCCCATTGGGATAACTTCCCAAACCTGGCAGTGGTACATTGAGACAGACAAATCCGGTCAAAGGACCAGTATACAAAGGCGAAGGTTAGTTCTAGGAGTGTCCATCAGGACAAAGAATTAGAAGATGTATTGCTTCTTGATCTGATCATTTAAGTGGAGGGTCTCAGAAAAAATAAGTTACTTGAATAAAGCCTTTGAAATAAGCATTTTGATGAGTGGTCATAATCCACACCTCAGAACAGTGTCCCTCCTTATTATCTGTTTCAGCTAGCCACAGAAGGTTTAACAATTCACTTTTCAAGCTCAACCCCAAAAAATACAATAAATCAGCTAGCTTGATTTTTTTTCCTCTTCCAAATTGGTCTTGCACTAAACCGCTCAGTGAGTTTGGTGAAATACTGCATTCTGCCCTAGGGTATTTGGTCCTAATTACATGTAACTGTACAGAGCGATGGGAGCAAGTGGTGGGGTCTGTAGCATTCCCATGAGCAGAGCTTAGAGTACAAGGTGGATTTGTGTGTGCCTTGGGGAGAAAATGTAAACTTCAGTGATTGACCAGGGGAGTTAATGTGTGGGGAAAAGAGAGAAGCAGAAAAGAGAAGGAATGAGGAAAGGAAAACAGAGAAAAGAATTAAAAGGGGGGGGAGGGGGGAGACAGAAGGAAAAAGGCAACAGAAAATGGAGACAACAAGTGGTGTGCAGATAACAGGATATCCCAGTAAGCTATGCATTTGTTTTGCAGCAAAATTCACTGAGTTCCCCCGAAATGTCACGGTCACTGAAGGGCAGAATGTGGAGATGTCGTGTGCTTTCCAAAGCGGCTCTGCTTCGGTGTACCTTGAAATTCAGTGGTGGTTTCTGCGGGCAGCTGAGGACCAAGAGGCTGGAGCCGAGGTGACAGGCACTCAGGTACTAATGTTCTGTGTGGGGTCCCCTTTCCAAGTGACCAAACCACCTGGGAACACCACAGGAGACGGGGTGGAGAGAAAGGGAAGGAAAGAGAGAAAGGGGGATGGGAGAATGAGGAAGGAGAGGTGGTTCCAGATCTCCCCAGGGACTTAATTTTGACCATGAAACAGCAGCRCAGGAACCTGCAGAGAAAAATACCCACTTCAAGCAATGGCACCTTTGGTGCCTGTCACTCTCAGGATGAAGCTAGGGACATTCACGAAATCACAAGGATTTCCAAAGTGTGATTTTTTTGTCTCTCTCATTTTCCCTTTGGAGAACAGCTGGTCAGGGACTGCTCCTTGCGGGAGTTTTTATTTCCCGAACAGCAAGATCTTACATGGGCCCTCTGATTTACGGGTGGTGCAACCAAGTTTGCACCCTGTAATTCTGCATGCAGCTGCCACGGGAGTGCACACGCCTTTTGATTGGGGGGGGGGGG
>NW_020451226.1:0-72551 GCF_003343035.1 Apteryx rowi | reverse complement strand
CTTGGACAGCGACGGCACCAAGATAAGTGTAAGTGCCCCCGCAGGAAGCCTCTGCCGCGCCGTGCGAGAGCGTCGCTGCAGCCTTCTCGGGCCGCAGGAGAAGGACGGGGAGGGCGAGAAAGAGGAAGAGAGAAGCCCCCCGGAACCGGGGAAGGCCCTGTGCGGCTCCCGGCCCCCAACCCCAGCAGCCGCCGAGAGCCCTGCCTGCAGCCGCGACCTCCTCGGGGCAGGCACACCAGGGGTGCGGTGAGGCTGCCCCCCACCCCGCCGCCTCTTCACATCTGCTTTACGAACACAGGCCTGGGGGCTGCTGAAAGCCCAGTGCCCCTCTCTCCCCCTGCCTCCCTGCCCGGAGCAGAGGGTGCCAGGATAGCCCTTGCCTGCAGTGCCTGTGGCCCTGGGGATCCCAGGGGGTGGAAGCATCAGCAAGTGAGGCAAAGCCCGTGGGGTGGGCTTGCGGGTCCTCCATTTCCACCGAGGCAGGCAGACACCCCACATCCAGCCTTTTAGCTCTTGTCTCCAATTACCCTGGACAACTGCTGAGTCTGCCTGAGCCCTCCAAAGTTGGTCTTAAGGCCGAAATTTGGCTTTGAAGCTGCACTTTGTTTCAGTGTGGTGGACAGCTATTTAAATGGGTGTTTTCACAGCTTCATGCCCACTGGTAGAAAACAACCCTTTTTGTAGCTCAGAAAATCTTTGGACAAGACCACCTTGCTGGGAGTAATCTCTGTTCTTTGCCACGGACTCTCCTTCTGAGGAAAGTGGACTTCTGATACCAGAGATAACTATCTGCCATTTGGAGATCAAACCAAAACATCATCTCAAAGTTGTAAGCAACACTGTCCCAGCCCTTGACCAGGGAAAGGACACAGGGCCTTCTCCCATTGCAGACCCATAACCCAAGCCAGGCAAAGCAACAGCCCCAACCTCCAAAGAGCTCGGAGCCTGCTCCCTCAGCATCCCAAGAAACATATGGAAGTGGGGTCGTGGTGTGGTGCTCACTGCAGTGGAAACAGATACTTAGCAGATACTGCAGCCTGAGTATTTCCTATGAGTTCCGAAGGGGTTTTTCCCTCAGCCACAATCCCTTAGGAAGTGCCTTTCAGCAGCATCCAAGGCTTTAACTATCAGCAAAGCTTAAAATAGCAACAGATACAAGCATTTTTGTTTACTCCTCTCTTTGATGCCTACAAAAAATTAACCAAGTAATAAAAGATAGGTCTACAGTTAGGTATAGCTGAAGGGCATTTATAAATTAGAATAGATGCATGTTATATTCAGAATCATACATATTTTGGCCATACTAACATTTCCCATGATACTTTTCACCCTACATTATAAACCATTTGCGCCACGGACCACATCTCTGGCTACATTTGCAGACCACCTTACAAATGAGGACCAGATGTGGCCTTTCGAAAAAAAATCCACTAGACATACTGCTAGCAGCAAATTTATTCCTTATCAATGCTAGCTCATTCAAAATTCCCACAGCAATCCAGAAGATCTGTGACACAGTATGGACTGTAAAGCTTGTCCCATCTTTCAAGTAAAAAATCTCTCGTTCTCTCATTATGTATGCTAATCATTCATGATGGGGCATTTATACAGCGTTTCTATAAGCTTGTGTAAAACATATTTTATATTTGCAATAAAAAAGTCAACATTAGGTTGACAGTCTAAAGATACTTTCTATAAAAGCAGCCTTTTTTTTTTTTCTTGGAGGCATACATAGAGTCTCTGTTAATATTAATGGTAATCATCTTCATGAAGAGGAGAATAAGCTTTTAAGTGCATTTGGTAAATTCTTATCAAGAAATGATAAAATATGGAAACTGGGTTTTTAAACTGTGCTGAAATACACCACTTCTATTGATTTTAAATGATAACTAGCTATAAATTGAAACCACATTTGCATGCTGTCTGCAATCATTTCTAAATTTTAAATGCAAACCCCCAAACAAATTCTGCTCTCTATTAGGGCTGTGCAATACTGCTAACTTTGCAGATAAACATATGGGGGCAAGTGAAGGCAGAATATGACCTACAGATCTCTTTCCATTCAGATGGCTCATACAAAACTTCTCTAATCCTCTTGCTTAGGAGCTGCTCAGTAGAGATCTATTATTATTGAATATGGTTTAAATAACTATCCAGTACTTTCTGTGTAATTAATATTGCATATGTTTTGCCTGAAAGCATGCAATCCATACTTTCAACTCAGTTTGCCAAATATAAATTCAGAGCTGGAAATAACACTATAGGCTGCAAAGACCATCCACTACCTTAGAGCAGTAATGTATTCACAAGTATTGCTCTTCAATTTATCAAGCAGGCAGAATAACTGCTTTGCCAACACTGGTGACTACAGTATGCCAAGCTATCAGAAGCAATGTGTTGAATAATCATCAATAACATGTGCCTAGTTTCAGTCTAACTGTTCGCCATTTTTGTGATCTGCCATATATTCATTACCCTGTCATTTATATGCTACAAAGTAACATTTGCGTCTATATTTATACAATGGTGGAATTAAAGCAGATTCTAGAGTTCTTCAAAACTCAAGCTTTCTGTCCCACTGAATCCCTTTCACTGGCTTCCTGTGAGGCAAGAGATATTAATCTAGATACAAAGTAATAGCCAATTAATTAAATATAAATTCTCTAAAGTAATGAACATACAGAAAGGAATCTGTTACCTTCCCTAATGTGTCTTAATACCTATCAGACATTTCTGGATGCCTAATTTACTCATGTGTGTTTTAATTATGTGAGACAAAAATATGTTACATTACCCTCAGATATTAAAAGCAACTAAAGATAAATCAGGAGTCTGATTTTAGCTGACAGCTTCTAAAATGATCTTGGATATGAGTTGCTTTGTATTCTCAAATCATAGAAATGATATATGACTTCTAATAAGTACACACTTATATAAATGAGATGAAAGGAACTACCTCACACAAGATGTCTTGTTGTGGTTAATAAACAAAAAATACCAAAGGTTCAGACACACCTGATGGGGACAAATTGACTGACAAATATGCAATTTCAATATAGTGAGGAGTACAAGCTAATCTAATAAATTGTTAAAGAAGTTCAAATATTGGCAAACAGCTCCAACAAAGTTGTTAATGCAGTGGTTCAAAAGCTGAATTATTCAATAAAGCCAACTAACTGGAAAGGTTTAACTGAAGAAATGCATAGATATTAGGTCTATATAAGAGCACTCATTAAGAATGTTCATGATCTTAAGCAATTAACTGGAATGAGCAAGGTAGTCTGGGCTGTTTGTCTGAGGCCAGTTAACATTTCAGACCATACCATCTAAACAGTTTGGGAAAGAAGACATCAGATATCCTTACAGAAGCAAATAGTCAAACCTATCCCTGATGTAACTTCCCTGCAGTAAGCATAAACACACCACTGATTAATCTGGCACTTGGTCTTCTCTGGATAGGCTCTACATCAGTAGAGTCTTCCCAGAGAAAGAATTGTAACAGCTGATATCTTGTTTTTTGTTCTTGGAAAATTTGCAGACAGTGAAAGTACAAGGGAATGACATCTCCCACAAGCTGCAGATTTCAAAAGTGAGAAAAAAGGATGAAGGCTTGTATGAGTGCAGGGTGACAGATGCCAACTACGGAGACCTTCAGGAATACAAGGCACARGCATTTCTCAAAGTCAATGCTAACAGTCACTCTCGGCGAATGCAAGCCTTTGAGGCATCTCCAATGTGGCTGCAAGACATGAAACCTCGCAAAAACATCTCAGCAGCTGTTCCAAGTAGCATCCACAACTCTGCCAATCAGCGTGTGCGTGCCACTTCCAGTCCTGAAGCAGCAGCCAAAATCCCCAAACAAAGTCCACAATCAGGTATGGTAAAGCATTTTGAGCTTTTCATTTGATTGCTTACCAGCATGTAAAAGGAGGCTAACTCAACAAAATAACCAGGAGTTGTGACTAGAAAGATTGTGATGCTCATTTATTCCTCCTTCTTCCTGGCCCAGTCATTCCTGGCATCTCCTTACCTTCTAAAAGATGAAAAAAAAAGCTTTTGGGCAAAAGAAACAACAACAAAAAAAAAAMCCACCAATAAATTCCTGTATGTGTAATTCATCTCACCTGGCTTTATCCATCTAAGGTTAGGTCTTTAATCTAAGTTTAGTATTCCCTGTAATCAGGAGAGAGAGAGAGGCATGTCAAGTGAATGATTAATCCCATTTTATGATGGCTGTGCACGACAAATGAAATGAAACACCCATCAGGTAGTGTTTCTTCCTAGATTAATTTAGTTCAGTCACCTAACTTTTATACCTCTAACATTAGGTGAAATGAACCTACTTTTAGTATCAGTCCTATTTTCAAAAGGAATTAGACTTCTAAATGTCTAAGCAGACCACAGATATGCACTTTTTTATGGGGTTTCGACAATTTTTTTTCTCTTATATAGATTTTGGGAAGAGTTTCACAGGGAATGCAGGTTTGTCATCTTTAGCAGTGTGACCATACATTTTGAATCAAGCGTTAAAATGGCAATGCCTCAACCATTTGCCACATCGAAACTGACTACTACACGTTTGTTTGGAAAATTTCATACATCATTGTATAAATGACCTATATTGCTTATCTTTGCATTTGCTATGCTGATACAGTAAATTCTACAGTTATGCAAAGGTACATGGATCTGCAGGAGGTGAGACTGTTCACTGCTGTATGATGGCAGTAGAGAGATGGACAGGATAAAGAAATTTGACATGTTGTAAATGATCAAAATTTTTCTGGAAAACAAGTTGTGCAAGTTAAAGCATCTCTGGGTTATTTCTGTTCATACTGAGGTCCCGTCTTAGCAAGACAGGTGGTCACCACCTAGCTTAAAACACATAGTGAAAGCTAACCCAGTTTGTTCTAATTCTTCATTTTTCTGCTGGCAAATGCCATGTCATCGAAACCAAAACTGGGAATACAACAAATTTCATAGCACACCTATTGTTAAATCACTTTTGTCTTACAGGCAAACTATTAGAGAAAAAAACATTTTGATAATATATTTACAGAATGGAACAATCTGATTATTCATATGAAAATTATTGTTATTGCTATTATAAAAGATGATGCACAGACTGTCACCATTTTACCTCTGTATATGCTAAAATCTTTTTTATTATTATTATTTAAAACTTACATTTAGTTCTCTTCCAATTGATTTAAAATCATCATTTTACAATTACTGTCCTTTCACAGAAATGTGTAAACCTCTTATTTTACAATTGACTCATACATAGAATTGTCCATAAAATGAAAACTCTGCTTTCTGGTCAGTGCTACGTGAAATCAGTTAAACTAGTCACAAGCTTGAGAACTCTACAGCTACAGATGACACTGAATTGGCGCCAAAGTGTGCACACGTCAGCTAATCCATTAAATCACTTGGATATACAATTGAATTTATAATATTGTTTATGCCTTTGGTCCCACCTATGTCTTCCCTGATTATTGGGCATTTGTTATCTGTGAATTAGTAGGTTATAACATGAAAAGGTCTCTTTAAAGATCATTAAAAACTTCATCTCCTTTTTTTTACCTGAGCAAAGATTACTGTAGATCAAGTATAGACAATCCCAATCATAAAGAATTTAAAAATTAAATATATTAAAACACAGTTTATTTCATTTGTTTTCTGATGGAACACAAATTAATGCTGCATTCATCAGAGCTGAAACTCATCTGCTGAAGAAACAAACATTATACCAGGAAAGCATATGAGGCTTAATTACAATTTAACAGTCACTTGCTACACAGTAATTACTGGTGATATTTTTCTTGAGCAACAGTTTAACTTTCACGAACAAAGATTTACTTTCCTTTTCTGGAGAAAACTTGGGCCTGATTTTCCAGCGTTAGTCTGATTTTGATTTTACCTCCATTTTACACTCATTCTACACTGATACAAATACCTACAGAAGCAGAAGGCAGTGGGGGGTTTTAGCTCTAAGTAACTTTGAGGAGCAGTTTCAGCTGAGGAAGGAGACACATCAGTTGTGAGACATCAGAAAAGCAGAAAGGAGATGGCAAAGATAGGCAGGAATGCTGTGAGTATTCTTTCTTTATACGGTATCTAATCAATGTACCTTCCTTATACTTTCAAAGAGGAAATTCCTTTCTTCTTAAATATTGTGCAAACTATACTTGCATGCATGAGACCGCTGTGTGATTATATTACATACCAGAAATACATCCATCCAACCTAGAACACAGAAAGAGGGTTTAACACAAAATTAGCATTATTACCCAGATGTTTGTGTCTGAAAGACACAGTGAGTGACTGTGATGTGTTTATTCATGGTGAGTAATACATTGACTTTGGCAACACTGTCTGAAGAGAGTAGTATCAACCATAGGTAACTATGTCAAACATCCACCAATATTAGAGAGCCAGCGTATGGTTACTAATGGCAAGCAATAAATTTTCCTAACATGTTCACAGATTATTACAAAATCCTTTTTACAGTAGAGGGAAACATGACACTGGGAAATTATTGGGAAAGCAGCATTCAGCTGTTTCTGAAGAACTCAGCTACAAACATAAGTAGATTGACTCTGATGATATGAATATTTTGTCCCCAAAATTTATATTTGAAAGGCAGAAAACACTATTTAACTCGTCCATGCTGAAGCATACTGCAGAATTCTGCATAATTCCGGTTATTTGTTATCAATACATTTTTATTAGGTAGCTCTAGAAAAGCAGTTGACAGTCATTGCCATTTTGAAGTATCAGCATTTGTCAACCGAACAGCTATTTCTGCCATTCTCTCACCCAAAAGGGAGAATATCTGTGATAACTGTCAAGAGGCTATACAGCCAGGGTTGGCAAATTAACGCAATACGAGGTTCATTTTGCGCTACTCTGAAAAGTGAGTATCAAAAAGCCCCCATTTGTTATCTCTAGAGTAATGGGGATTCAATACAGAAATAAAAAAACTAAAGAGAATATCTCCCCCAAATAGTCTTTAGATAATATACTGAGAAGCATTAAAGGTCTAAATCAAAGTTAAGGAAGTCAGGAAAGCAAAAGTCAAAGCTAACACAGCTTGACCCTTTCATTTCACATTCATGGGCTGCAGTAAATGAAGTAAGCCATCACAGCATAACAGGAATCTGAGTAATATGACAGGCTAATCTGCATATATTCAGAAAATGTCCTATGTAGGTGGAGTGGTAGACATTTTTTTTCTGCATAATTCATAACAACATATCTTAGTCCAAAGGTAAAAGTACAGAGTTACCACAGGGTCCTGTGACTCTAGGCAATGTTTCAATTAACTGGGGTCTAAGAGCCAAAATTAATTCAGCCCAGGTGAAAGGAAGCCAAATAATCTACAGGCTATGCCAAATCTCGCTGTTTCATGGATATAAACCTAGCGTAACTCTGCTAGCCGCATTCAAGTCACTCAACATCTATAGCAATGCAAAGGGCTGCAGAATTTGATGTGCTGAGAATGTGCACGTCGCTCAAACTCCTCCTGTTCTGCCAACGCTCTGATAAAGCATTCAAAACCATTAGCTGCTTTCCAGACTTGGGCAGCTCAGGCTCAGAGAACTCAAAAGGGAATAGCTGCAAATGAGGAAGGGCCGTTAGGCCCAATTTCTGACTGCTTACACGCAGCTGATTTGTAGCAACCTTTTGTTCTTTCCTAAAGTAACAAATTCAACCATTGACCTAACGACATGCCAAAACTGTTCCTCTGATGATGGCAGAGTTGCAGTGAGTGACTTGAAAAGCAGCATGAAGGAGAAGGTGGTCTTTACCTAAGACAGAACAACCTGGATTCTTGGAAGCATAAACCACATCAACAACCTGATCAACAGGCACGAATGCAAAAGAAGAGGATGAGAATGTATTTCTTGAGTCTGCTGATACTGATAAACAAATGACATTCCTTCCAGCCTCCATTTTATCTACAGAATTCAGGAATTCATTATTACCAACCTATTACAAGCACATTTTTTATGTCCAATTTGGAATCTTCTGGGATATACACCAACTTCTTTTTTTTTTTTCTTTTTTGGTACATCTCTTTTTAAAGCCATGGCACAGAAAGCTCTGGAGGCTCTAACCTCCGCCAAGGGGACAGCTGACATTACTGTTTACTTCACTGAGAGAAAGACTGGTTTTTGAAACTGCTTTTTTAGAAGCTGAATACCCACAAGGCTAGGAGGCACCAACTGTCATTGCAATTGTCACATTGCAGAAAGCCTATCGCTGTTTTCTTAAGACTCCATGAAAGCAAAAGCAAAATGAGAGTTTTGTCCTTCTTGTTCTGACTCTTACTCAGCAGCAGTTCTCAGAAATTCCTATAAAAAGATGACACAGAGAGTATCCCATTTTACACCTGTATACATTACAATCTTTATTTTTTATTTGAAACTTGCAATTAATTCTCTTTTCCTGAAATGGATCCACTCCATTTTTTTAGCTCTTCTGAAATAATGGAATAAATTATAACCATTTTAATTCATGTAGACGTATTAGCCAGTTAGTTGTTGACATTGAAGTTGTAAGGAGCTTCTGAGAAGTGCTACTCTACTCCAAGTAACTTCACTGGCAAAGCAAGGAGGTCATGACAGGCACTAAAAACATTTTTCAGGCCGGGATTTCCAAAGGAGAATGAACTCGCCACTACCGTAGGTTTCTTTCAAAAAACATCATACTTAATTTCTAATATGTGTACACTTAAGGATAGAAACAAATGTATACATTTAAATTCCTACTCCTAGTACTTAGTCCAACTGAATTTAGTAACAAAATAAACACCACTTGCAGAGGAGTTGGAGTTCTGTCATCACAAATTAAAAACAGAACCCATAAATCATGCAAGATGGTATCTACTGTCCTTTATCCTTTTTTTGTAGCAATCTCTCACTGACATTGCCACTCACTGATATTACAGCATTGCAAACTTTCTCTTCCTCTCACCAAAACAGATTCAAAAACTGAGGGGAGAAAGCACTCCCCAGCCGGTATGTGTGCATTTTTGTTGTTCTAAGCGTTTTAGCAATTGCTCGATCCCACGTGCTCAGGCCAGACTGAGTTCTGGGCATGCTTAGTTTCAAACATATCCTCCCTGAAATTAGGGAGACTATTTGCATTCTTAATCATGCCCATGGTTAAGCACTATGGCTGAACTCTAGAAGAAAATCATGGTCTTCTAACATTTGTTGAGACAATCATGGATTCTGACCTCCACAGATACATATATGGCATCTTCACTGTACAATCCATACCCCTGGTGCTTGTAAAGAAACCTTCATACCCTTAGATAATCACAATCAAGGGTAAGAGGGAATTTTAGAAAGGGGGTTATGGCAGATCAGAATCAGCCTACTAAAGGAAAGGGGATCCCCTGGCAGATTTCGTTTTTTATTAGACAGACATAACCTGGACTATTGCTGAACAGCTGCTTTTTCAAATAACTTACAGGTTCTGTGTATGAAAACATGGAAAACTGTCTTTGAATGCTGCACTAGATATCTGCCTCCCATGAAGTCAATCCAGAAACAGTGAGGACAAACACAGCAGGAACTATATATTCAAAGTGAAAGAAACTCATCTCACCCTTTTTCCATCTACACTGTTGTTTATCCATGCATATGTATATTGAGATCTTTCCTATTTTGTTAGTGTCCTTACCCATATATTTGGTTATTCATCTACCATTGCTGTGTATGCACTTAATCCCATCTCTTCCTTTTATTTTAGCTATTTAAAATGAATCTTTTAGAGTCACCTCACCTCTAGAACAAAACTGATAAATAAGAATGTGGTACAGGGCCCCACAGAAATTCACTGAGTAGAGGAATCACAGTTACGATGACATGACGTGCCTGATACAACTTTCTTTGGTAATTAACCGCTGGAAAGACTGCAGATGGGCCACACAGTTAGTAAAGACGAAAAGAAAAGAAAAGAAAAGAAAAGAAAAGAAAAGAAAAGAAAAGAAAAGAAAAGAAAAGAGAAGAAAAAAAAAAGTTGTATATGAGCTGTTTGTCAGCTAACTCAAATTGCTTTTCATTGCTGCGCAATCGGGCAGCTTGCACTGGGTCATCAGAGATTGCAGCGTATGTGACAGGGCCTGCTTTTGAAATAACTGATGGGATTTCCTTGCTTCAGAACAAAACCCGTTTGTTRCTTGATGCATATACAGCAAAGCAGAGGACATTTTTGCTTGTTTCAGATGGGAAGCGGGAAGCTTCCTGTCTATGATGCATTACTTCATTCCAAAATTCCTTTGTATCACTTATAATTTTAAAAGAATGGCTTGAATTATCTGCTGGTTGAAATGGATACAACTCCACTGAAGCCAAAAGAATGGCATTTATTTACAATAGCAGAAAATTTGGCTCAAGCATGAGGATAAGAATGAATACTCTCCCAACTCATAAAGTGAGGGTGAATCATAAGAAGAATCCAAGCTTTACTCAGCTCGTACCATCTGAAGAAGCTTAGAACAGCAAAGCTGTCTGCAAACAGAATGAAGGGAAGGAAAAAAACCTGAAAACTGCTATTTTCAACTCATTCAGATTCAGGGCTGGGGAGTTGTTTTTGTTCCGTCATTTTTTGTGTGTGTTTGGTTTTTTCCTTTCACTTTGATGGACTTTCTTCCAGTGTTTCTCTTTGAAACCTCAGCCTAGACTAGCTAGAAAGCTCAATGCTCTTAGTATTTGCTTAGTCTCTGAACAGGGATTTTCAATTTGACTAAATAATTCACAAGCTTCAGAGATATTCCAGACGCATAACCTTTTTTACATCTAGAGTAATAATTAACTAATCCTGCTTCGCTGATGATAAAGCTGGATGTCATGTTGAAGAACAGCTGATGATCTTTCCCCTGGCTTTGTGAAGAGAAGACTCTGCCCCAACTCCTACGTTTTACCTTATCATAAGGACGTTGCTGTCATACTTTTGGGCAGTGCAATTTGCTATCCTGTCTGTTTATGGGTGTTGCAGTCTGATCCACCTCACTGAAGTCTATCCCCCACCCACTGATAAATGCTACTGTCTTGGAACGAAGCTGCCTAATGTACTGAAAAGAATAAAAAGATGAAAGCTAACTGCCACAGCCACCATTCCCAGCCCTTCACACATAGGATCTGTTCATTCATCAACAGCAACAAAAACGCAGATAGCAAATCATAACACTGCTTTTGCTTCCAGTGGTATTTCTGCTGCTGTTATTCCCTCAGCTACTAGTGTTGTCAATGACACTGAGGGAGGTTTCTGGCCACCAAATCACAGTCACCACAAAAGAGCCATACCTATTGACAAAACAAGGAAGGGGAAGAAGAAGAAAACCCCTGTTAAACATGACTACAGGGCCCACTTTCTCCACTTCATCCTGTGTGACTGAACAAAGTGTTAAATGGACAAGGTATTTTGTCAAGGAGCAAAAATAAAATCATTATGAAGTCAAGAACTGGCACTAAGTTAAAGCTATCTCACAGAGAGCTTAATTTTCAGATGGTGCAAAATCCTTCAGTAAAGTAATACTGATTAGTACTGTTGGAGAATATGGCTACACAGCATCATGTCCATCTGAAACTCTTACCTGCCAAAACGACAGCTCAAACATCTATTTGATGTTGTGTTTAATCCTTCATAGGCATACAATATGCATTAATCAGCGGCTGTCCTATACCCAAGGAGTCTTTGAATAATGAAGAACAACATTTCATGACAATGATTGCTCCCATACCTCAGAATTTGGAAGAAAATGGTAAAAAAAAATCTGAAATAAAGGTAGAAAATTCAAAAATTTAGAATGTGAAGAAGATGAAATTAATACAGGATTCAGCACAAATCCTTCAAGCTTCCTTTTAAAAATCCACCATTTTTGAACAAGTGCACAGTGGTTGTAGTGGTGATAGCAAGTTGTATGTCTTTACTTGTATCACAGTAAAAGCAAGGGTGAAGGTTATGACTCGTGAACTCTAAGTTAGCTCCTACAGTTTAAGATGTTGCTGCTCTGAAGTTTTTGCCTTGCCCTGGATCAGCAGTTATTGCGCCAAACCAGGATGGGAGAAGCAAACAGGTGCCAGCTCCTCAGCTCTCCCACTTCACAGTCTTGAGTTAAGTCTTGAATTAAGCCAGTGGACTATGACAGATGATAAACTAAAACATCTTGTTGTTTAATGAAACAGATGTAGAGGTGGCACACATTTGCCTCTGTCACTCCTACTATGGGGGTTTTAATTTCTAAAAGAGGGGGAGGTAGAGAGATGGAGGCACTAACATCTTAAACTGCTCCAGCTAAAACCATTAAGAGCACATGAGTCACAGCCCTTAGAGAGAGGTATGCTCTGTTAGTCAGAGGCATTGTTCTAATCTCTATAACAACTACATTATCCATCAGGCAAACAAAGGATTAGAAGAATGGTCCCTGCCTCAAAACACAATCCCAGAATCAGACAGAAGAAAACAGACTGATTAGTTGGATGGGTACAGATAAATGGGAGCTTAGCTGAATTCCGTGAAAATAGCTCTTATTTGGAATGATATAAATAGAAGGAGATCAGGTTGACTGTATGTTAAACACAAGCCTAAGCAGTGTCAGGTGTGAAAAGTGAGCAAAGGGATTGAGTATCTCATGCTGAAGTATTTATGAAGAATGATAATTTTCCTTCTACCTGTCTTACAATAAGCCTCTTTGTATATGTTTTTCTTGGTATGACACTGCTGTTGAACATGACAGAGTAATATTAAGGACCATCCTACTTAAGACTTCTTGTAATAGATGAAAAGATGAACAGAATGTGAAAAGCACAGGAGAAGGAAGAGATAAGTTCAATTATATTTTTCTTCAAATAAAACTTACTTTTTGTAAGTAACTTTAAGATATCTTTCAGAAATGGCACTGTTACCAGTTTAACTGTAATGTTGCATATATCATGTAATGCTGCATATATCAAATATACAGATATTTACCTGTATTACAAAAATACTGAGCAATTTTTGGATGGAGCCATGTTTAGCTACAACAGTAGAAGGGGGGTACTAACAAAAAAATCAATTCAAGAAGAATTTTGGTTAACAGCTGAAGTTGCCATCTTCATTCCAGATGGGGCATAACTACATACAAGTAAAGGGATGAGGATGGGTTACCACAGGTCAGCCACAGAAGCTTGCATTTACTGTGGAATCAGCCATTTCACACAGATAAACAGAAGTGCACTGGTTTAGCCATTTTTCTGTCATGCATTAAAAAAATGTCTAAGACATTTTATATCCATGGTTTTCTGGTGTAGGATGAGGCAGAAAGGTGTTCAGTGTTGATAAGAGCAGCCATAAAACATGCTGCCAATGGTTCTCAAACAATAGGATTAACACCACCAATTAACCAAATTAGGGCTTGCATTTGTTTGAGCTTACCCCTCCTCTTCAGCTTTAACTATTGTAATGGGCACTGACATGGGGTTGCTTCTCACACTAGTTCAAATAGCTGACACCAGTGTTCCACAGATGTTGTGCAGACACCTCTACTTGCAACCCCTTTCCCCCAAAGTACTCCCTTACTGAAATAGAAACAGCTGAAGTCAATGGATTACTTACACATGTGAAGAGACATTCAGGGTAAAAAAATTACAGGCTGAAATACTAAATAAAGGGAGAGAATTAGCATATCCACTACAAATGGCTGATGAGAGCCACAGACACAGGGAATATCATTCTCTGAAGAATAATCAAGGAAGTTTGGGTATCAAGACAAGAAAATCCACAGTATAGCAATGAAAGTACTTATAGTTGTACAGGCACTGAACAGTTCAGAGACTTCAAGAACCCACTCCTTGGCTGAAAGCATGAAATTTGAGGCAGTTGAGCACTAAAAAAAGTTTAAACTGCTAGAAGGAGGAACATACTTCTGGGTATACCTAAAGATGAAAGCTGTGTGTCTTAGGTTCAAAAATCATTTTGACTCTGACACACTCCATCTTGCATATCACCTGCCCATCAGAGGCAATTCAACTGCACCCCATTTCACCAAACACATATCTAATCTAATTTACTTCTCTCAACTTGCTTAAGACTCCCATGTGAAAAATGTTAAGGAAACTGAAATTTCAGGAACTGAATTTTTCATGGGATAGTCTGTCCAGATTCCTAGACTCACTTTCAGACCAAAACAACTTAGATTAGTTTTTGAGAAGCATTTGAACAAAACTTAGGATAACTGCTAGAGAAAGTAAAGACACTCACAAAACCAAAGTAGTATTTTGTATGTCAAGACTTCCTAATCATGCTAGTATGAAAAGTATAATTTAATTCTCAATTATTTATTAATGCAATTTAAACAAAGCTATATATTAAAACAGAAGAAACTGCATTGACGGGAATGGGAATTGTGAATTACATGACAAAGGAGATGAGAATCAGAGAACAAACAAAAATTACACTACAGGTAGACTAAGCCAATTAGATTATCCAGTTCATTTTCCCAAAGCCATGTTTTTGAATTCAACAGCATATTTTGGGCTATTCTCATCAGAACAGTATGAAAATCTACAAACATTGATGCATTTCCCACTTCAGTTAGATGTTTTAGGATTTCAGCCCTCCCTTCTTCCAGTCCAAGCTAAAAGGATGACATGGTCAGGTTGATTGACATGAAGGATTATTTTACCTTCTTCACAGTGAATGCTGGGGTGGGAAGTGCAAATGACTGGTGGCCCAAGTAGGAAGCCTGTTTGCAGTCAAGGGTTAAATAATGAGGGATGAACAAGAACACTGCTTGAACATTAAAAAGAAAAGAGTGACTCGGAGATACATTGCAGAGGTGGAACAAGACTTAAATGTGGCCTTGGGTATGGGCTGAGGTAACAGAATATGTAGAAAACAGCCAGAATGTAAAATCCCACTTTTGGTCACACCAGTATAACAATAAGTCTTCTTTCCTTCTCCTCGGCATTGTGAAATTGCATAAGTCATTCAAATTTCCACTCATCTGCAATATCTAATTTGGCTAAAATTTTTTTTCCTTTTTTTCTCTTCATACTGCTATCTATTGTCCTTTCATAGATTTACTGGGACTTTTTATGGACCACTGCTTGAAACAAAGTATCATTTTACTACATGCTGCCTATGTTTGAAGTCTCCTCAGGTCCTTCTCACAAGTGTTCCCATCTCATTTCTCATTAGAACATGGCTTTAGGCATAGCTAGGAGCAAGTTAAAGGCTGTGACCTGTCCCAACCCAGAAAGAGCTCCAGGAGTTATAGTGGCACAAACCTTTCRCACAGGTCTCTCCTCTGCTCAGAGCTTGGAGTGCTGCTACTTTCTTTTATGCTGTGGGAGCACCCAACACCTCTATTTGCCCTGGCGCCTTTCCCAGCGAAAGCTAGGGAATAACCAGGATTCCATTCTTCTTCCTCACCGGCTCTTCTGGGCATCGCTGGCAAAAAGGAACACACAGCAGACAAGTAGGGCTACACATGGGACACAAAGTCTAAGTAGACTTCATGGAAACTCAATACATAGGGTAGTCTAAGCTCCTATCAATTTATCTACTGCTTTAGCTGCTCTTCTTACAAAATGTTAAAAAATTTAGAAATTTAGACTTTTTTTGTGTGGCATGCAAGATGAATTTATTTGCTCTCTGTGGGACATTCATCCAAGACAGCGATGAGCAGTTCACACTGTTTAAGACTGATAGAAGTCTGACTAGTATACAGCCAATGGAGAATAGTAGACTGGAAGCCTCAGCTAAAATACCTACATTAGAAGGCTTGAATACGATACCCACTTCTCCCCCTTTTTTGTTTATTTCCCCCAAATTTAACAGAAGTGATTGGCTCTTAAAATACACATTAGAAGTAATTCCCCTGAGGAGGAAAAGGGGGACCTTATATTTATTAAAGGGAAATTTTCTTTCCGAATGTGTGTATATATTCCAGCTGTACAGAAGAGCTACATGTAATTATGATTTCTGTAATTCAGAAGAATAAACAAAGACAGCAATTGGTAGGTCAGAGAGAAAGAATGTATTTATTTCAAACTTGTGTGAGATATATTCAGATCGAATTTGAGAGAGAAACAAGTCTACTTGGTGTCACCTATCTTTATGGACTCAAACCTGCAAAGGCCTTTCAATAAATCTATGATTCATGAATTTCCCCAATAAGATTACAGCAGGTATTTCATGATCTTTTACTTATTTTACATAGAAATCATGCAAAATTATGACTTCCAATGGTTTTAACTGGGCTTGACAATAAGGCTATTTCAAATCGAACACTAAGGAGCAAAACTGACTGTTGCAGAACAGCAAGCCACACACTTCAAAAATGGAAGAAAATGTCAGCATAAGTTCCTGAAAAGCAAAACTGCCARATTCGTCACATCGCTGTGATTTCAGAAGCCAATAATATAATGAAATTACTTGGTATTCAGCACAAGCAGAGAAGGAACCCCTTCACCTGAGATATATTTAAGGACTGTTCAGCATCATGTGATACATAGAGAGAATCCAGGATGGATTGTTGTGTGACTAGCTGTATTTTTCCTGTACTGGTCAGCACAAAACCAGGACCCTGCTTGGGCATTAGTTTTTTCTTGTGATCACTGGCTTAGTATTTAAAGGAAACATAAGGATACCCTCGCTAAACTTACATGATGAATAAAATATTAAAGCAGAGCTGTAGAATTCACAAATTCACTCTGTAGGATAACAGACTATTCACTGTAAGCAAAACTTTAAGAATTCAATTTTCATAGTTTAATAGCTCTGATTGATAGGTATTGAGAATCAGAGTGCAGTAGACTACTACATCCAGCATCCTTCCAGACCTTAGCAAGCCCAAGGTATGCCAACATGCTAGATCCTTGCAGATGCAAACTGCTTGCTAACCAATGTGAGTAAGCATGTAAGGTACTCTTACAAACAGCACATTCTAAAACTGTACAACCTAAAGCAGCTGCTCAGTTGATAAATTGGTGTTTTGTCCATTTGTGAAAAATAAATAGGCAAAATTACAAAACCAGCATTAGCTTTTCTCTGCTTGCCTCCTCAAATCCCACATATTTTTATGCAAATTTTGTCTGATCAGTACCTTAGTGGAAGCAAGGAATGATAATCATGCAGGCATCCTAACTAGCTTTTTGATCACCTCCATTATGGGTTTACTTAAAATTTACAGCTTCTGCTGATATGCAATATTTTATACTGAGACACTACAAAATTAATCTTATTAACAGAATAAAATTTATGTTTAGCCATTTGATGCATACAGTAAAGAAATCTGGCTCTGCATTTGTGGCATAGGTTATTTAATTATTTAAGCAATAAGGCCACAATTATTTATTGCTATTATTTTCTTTTCTTAGTTCTCCTGGCATTTAAATAAACCCCAATTTGAATAAATCACAGCTTCAAAGAGTTTAATGGCATGAACCACTCTTTCACACTGTTACACAGAAATTTCTCTCATGATCACACGCCTTTGGCAAAACAGCATTTTTTAATAGGAAAAAGGGTAAACATTTCACTTACTTACATTTGCCCTTTTTGATGCATGTCAGTGGTAGGACACAAAAAAAAACACGTGGGCATTCACCTTTTCTCTTCTCACAGCAAGAATTTCTCTGGATCCCAGTGGCTGACGGGCCACAGTGAGAATCCCTGACCCACACAAGAAGTAGGCTTTGACTAAAAATGTTGAAATGATATATGCATACACACTACCATTCTTCTTCTGGGTTACTATCTTTGAGGGTAACACAATTATAGACCAACTTTGCTCAGTACTCTTGACCTGCAATAAAATCTCTTTTACCTTTCGCTATGTTAATTAGGAAATAATGTTAGAAATGACAGGGAAATGAGTAACTGATTTAGCAAATCCACAGCCCCATCAACAGTTTTGTACTTACTGTGCTCACAGTCCCAATGATACTATTCAAGTCCTGATCAGAACTGTACAACAAAAGTGAATCTGTATAAAAATTCTGAATTTGGATACTCTGTATTTTGGAGACATTTGGATTTGGATTCTGATCTGAAATTTGCCTCTAACTTAAGTGTAAAAGAATGGAAATAAATTTCTCATTTAAACACCCTAGGGCTTCTGGGGAAATCTAGATTTGCAGTTAAAATGGAAATTCCACACCTGTTTCTCTTAGCTGATCCTTTATCAAGATGGAAACCAAAATAATAGAAGATGAACAAATATAGACAGAACAGGAAAAGGAAGAAATCTAAAATAGCTACTTTGTGTAGCTAGCTTGGGTAGCATAGTTTTACTGTGTTATTATTCTACATTTGCAGCTTTCACCCTTCCAAAAACTAAAGAGATATCTGAGTTCATGAGAGTACAAAGAAAAATCTTTTCTGCATCTGTGGAAAAAAGCAAACCTGAGTATACATAAACTCTTATTGTATTTCATAAAGCACCATTGAAAAGATAAGAGTGCACCTAGTAGGCATACTTGCTGCATATCAATTTTATTGAGGATGAGGTATCACTGAAAATGCATCAGTTTGGGTTAGACAGCGTTTTGCAAACTATTTAAAAGCAGTAAATAAGGCCCTGATATGGCATTAGGATACACTAATCAGTTCGTGAAACCATGTAAAGCACACTGCACACTGTATTATCTAAAGTGATTTCCAACAATCCTAACAGCTGCCTTCTTCACTTAGAGACTGAAATTTTTTAGCAGTACTTCCCCCAAGTACTTTTCTCATGTGTTCCCTATTGCTTCAACTTGCACTTACTGTATATACGCTGACCTAAATTCCTTTCAAGATAAAGACAAACAAACTCACTGTTTGCAGAAGAACATGCATGTACAACATGTGACACAACTGGAAGGAGATGGGAATTTATACAATGACTGAATGATATATAAAAAAAAGTCATCATGTGTATGCAATATGTGACCCCCAACTTTATTGAAGAAAGCAAAACAAAACAAAAACCAAAGAATGCTTTGCCTGCAAATATTATGGTGCTGCTTTTTTCCACCATGAAACAGTTTAAGTCAAATATATTTTGTATCATACTGTTTCTCTTCTACACATTACAGCTTTCAAATTCTCAAATTACAATGTCATTAATTGTTTTTTAAAAAAAGCCATTTTAACAAATATCCATGAGACTCTTGTGAGTATTTATCCTTATTTGTGTTCTGTATATTTCATGCAGAGGAAATATATCTTTAAAGACCTCTTAAGAGAAATACACTGCTCAAGACTATTTTATTTGATTGAAAAAATATTTAAACAAAAATAGGACGAGTGAAAATAATTCAATATAACATAAAGTGATCTAACAATAAAAAAAGGTGCTAAGTTCTGTCAGGGGAAGAAAAACATTTATAAAGATCTGCCAAATGACAGATTTTATGTCTTATATAAAAGAGAGAATAAAGCCATGCCACAATAAAATTGAAAACAGAAATTAAATTCAACCTGTGGGCTCAAGCACAGAAATACTACCTGTATGAGAACAAGCCACAAGAAGAAGTCCCAGCAAATTTGCATGTGTGCTTGTTTGAAGGCTCAATTTCCTAATGCAGAGCATGTGCTTTGAGAAGCCCAGAAAACTACTGCAGCCTAGTACGGGTAGGCTAGCGCTATCGGACGGGCAAGAGAAAACCGGGCTTCTGTCTCCTATCTACTTTCAGCAGGAACTGAGCACACGCTTCCCTCAGACTTCTTCAAAAAGTTCAGTCGTGTCTTTAAGACAAGGCTCTATTCAAAAGTTAATATTCATTCAGAAATTCAGTTCACACATGGATGATTGAAATATAACTGTTTTACCTCTGAAGCTCTTGTGTATGTTACAGAGGACTAAGAGTCTTTTACAGCAACTACTATATATGCAATGTCTCACACCATGCATTTACGAAAGGAAGCAGTATTCAGAAATCTAGGATTTAGTTTAACCCCCTTTCTGAAGGGGAAAACTTCCAAAAGACAGGAAATGAAACACTTCTTGCTACACTTATAAATACAGTTAGCAGATGTAGAAGAATGTTTTACTGATATGTGTCTGAAAACTCAAAGGAAAATGAGCATTTGCCTTGAGTTCTTTTTGCTTTCGTTATGATGAGAAGATACACAAGCTTTGGGGGGCTGCAATAGAATTCAGCATTCAATTTATTACTAAGTTCTTCATAAAAGTAACTTAAACATGATTAATAGATTTTTTAAAAAATAATGTTATTAAAAGTCCAGCACTGTTATTGACAGTGTATAACATTGTTCTGTTACAGATTTGATGTCCATAACCATCAATAGCACTCATTCTCTACAAATTTACCACACAGTCATAAAATCTATTAATCATGCATTAACCTGTTAGAGTTTTTATTTATGGTATAACCAAATTCAGTTTATGGTTTTCACCTCAAGTACTATGTTTCAAATTCTGAATGTAATTATGCTATAGGGAGTTATCAAGCACTAAGACTTGGTATGTAAGATATCTAAATATTCACGTCCCGGGTGTGCCAACATTTCAGTTTCATTAGAGTAGTTCTGAATATTTTTATTCTGACAACATCCTTCAAATAATACCATGTTTTGAGAAATAATGATATATACCATTGCTTTCATAGGTTTCTAGACAGAAAACAAAAAATCTGGGAAAATACAGTTTCTCAAAAATAAATACAGTTCCAGCCTTTTGGCATTCTGTTTCCCCTTGTAAATAGCACAGCTGCTTTCCAGCATCTCCTCTGTTGCTCAAGGAAAGACTAGGTAGCCACTAGACGGCTTGTTTGTTAGCAGCCACTGAGGTCCCTGGCCACTGCTAGAAATGCCTTTGTAAAGAATGCTCGGAGGTGGAAGGTGGTTGTTCCTCTTGGTATACGGTTACTGTGGTACAGTGTTCAAAAAAGACAGACAAGAAACAAAAGCAAAGCAATACTGACAAACCTCCCTGGGACTGAAATACTTTGTGTTGTCACTTGCAGTGCATGCCAAGACATTCATGGGCACCAGAGCCAACCTGGCGAGCTAATTAATATATAAATGTATGTGTTTAAAACAGCCTTATAAGGAGCATTGGAAATCTGCAAGATGAGCGAATATCTTATAACTTCTTCCGCAGGTGCGAGGATAGCTACAAGCCATGGACTTTCTGTCCTGCTTCTTGTTTGTGGCTTTGTGAAGGGTGCTTTGCTTTAATCTAAAAGTGCTGACTTTTTCCAATATCACTTTCTCTTCTTAAAGCAAAGAGCAAATCGCCTGTAAAATCCACGGAGCGGACAGCAAAGTTGACCCTAACCTCCAACCACCACTCTGCACCCAATGTACTCTAAATCTCTACACAAGGAGCACCTTCTTCAGGAAGTACAAACAAAAATACTAAATAAATAAATAAATAAATATTATAAAAAGAAGAGGATACCACACATTTTCTTGATAGATCTTATTTTCTTTGGCGTATCACTGACCTTTTATTTGAAGAGAACTGGTGTGATGTAATAGGACATTTTGTAACAGCAAGACCTAGCTTCCTTTTCTTTCAGCAAGTAGAAGCCTCATATTCTTGACTTCTCAGGGGTCGGTCTGCGAGTCATCAGTATTATAAAATTAACCATGGATGACATTTAGTTTCCTACACTGAAAGAATCGTTCCAGTCGGGAAGCAAACAGAGGCCAAATAATGAAACAGAACATACTGAATCAACGTCAACCCTGATAAAACACCTCACAAACTTTGTCAAAAAGTCTTTTTTTTTTTTTTTTTTTTTTGCATGAGGAATAGTGAGGAAAAAGAAACCCTAGAAAGCAGCTAAACACACTAGAGGGCATTGTTTCTGGAAAACAAACGAGGGTGTTTTTCTTTTAGTTTTTTTTTTCTTCCCTATCATTCTTCCCCGTGGGTTTTTTTCCCTCCTTTTTTGTTTGTTTCTTGTTCAATGGTGGCATTTGCTGACTTAGGCCAACCCCTGACGACCGAGTGGAGGTTGATATATATACATCTTTTTTTGTGTGTGTGTGTGTGTTCTATATTTCAATGTGTTTTCTCTAATTTTGCAACTCCTGTATATGCAAAACTAACTTAAATTCTGTAAATTGCTTACAGTCTGTGTGATATAACTTCAGAGTAGACATACTTTGGTCCTCATGCAAGCCAGTTTTTAATCTTACCTATATGTCATGCCACCAACAGACATCTTTATTTCCTTTCTTGACAAAACATCACTTTTTAGTTTGTAATTCAGTATTGTGTGGATTTTGTAATATATACATTCACTTCCACTGTTTTGACCCCTACCAGCCCTCTGTTTACGCTGTAAATGCACATTAAAATTTGTTATGGTCTCTAGACAATGAATTATTTTAGTTTTGTGTATGTTGTGTTGGAGTTCAGTAGCTGAAAGCTCTTTTAATTTGTGATGTTTATAGAGAATGAAGTGATTTGATCACTAGAGACTGTAAAATACAGGTTTGCAGTCAAATACTGCACATAAAGGAAGGTTAGGAGAGGAAAACAGACAAACCAAACAACCAGAACATGGCTTAAAGAATATTCTTTCAGCAAGGAGTTTTAGGAAAGTGAGTTTATTATATTGATAAACTATTCACAAAGCAGCTCCACCCATGTGACCGAAGAAGTGGCTTTCTTTGCTTTTTCTGCAAGTGGATTGTCATTGCTCATTCATATTCTTAATTAAAATACTTTGTCTGTGAACTGAACATGAACGTTTTGCTGTTGACTGAAGTAATATGCATTACATGAATTACATTCATTAATGCAGGAAGGAAAAATTGCTACCATTTGCAGCTGCAATCAGGAAGGTTTTTTTTTTTCTTGCCTCCCTCCTTCCACTGATGCTGAACAATCCAAACCCTTTCATTTATCAGCACAGACAACCATATATACCATATGCTTATTATGATCTATTTACAACAGCATTAAGCAGCTGCAGTGTGGTCAGCTATGTGATTTCTCCTAATTCTACAGATATATAGAGAGGGAGATAAAAGAGTATGTCTAGTATCTCACCAGTCCATGGCTTACAGGCCTAGTTTTATTTCAAAATGTCCATATGGGCCCATTCTTGCACACTCTGAAGTCTTCCCTCCCTATTTTCAAAGGAAAAAAGAACAAATCATGTAGTACAGAATGAAAGGGTAACACACTAATGCTTTGGACATAGGTAATATAGTTGTGCATATACTATCTGCCTTATTCACGTATTCAGTACCATC
Organism: Apteryx rowi; assembly: GCF_003343035.1. Taxonomy (NCBI): domain Eukaryota; kingdom Metazoa; phylum Chordata; class Aves; order Apterygiformes; family Apterygidae; genus Apteryx; species Apteryx rowi. Next base: position 49,334 of record NW_020451226.1, on the reverse strand, counting down.
ACCTTTGACTGGGAATAGTCAGTCTTTCTTTGGTCTTAGAAAATTCTTAGTAGCAGTAAATAAAGTGAAAGTATGACCTAATATAGACAAATCAGGAATAACTTTCAGGAAAAAAGAGGGAAAAATATTATTTTTTAATGCAAAATTGATGACTCACTTGGAATACTGAGTGCTTAAAAGGTTTTGCCTAATAGTAATAATAAATAATCGGCCTACTGACAAACAGTCCTCCCGCCCCCAAAGTATTCTGAATCAAAAACAATAATTTGGAGTGAACAGAAAGCAAATCAGGAAAGAGAGCTGTTTCAAGTTCCATTTTCGGAATGCACCTGTGGAACCACACTTCCAGAACTCCAGAGGAAAGCCGACATTTTTCCCGTGCTACAGTTATTTATGACTGGGTGCTGTGAGAATTTCCCACACAGAGTTTGGAAATCTCGGTTTCCATCAATCTCAATGGGAATCAAAGGCACTGATCCTCTAGATGATGCTTAACATCACACGTACTTCATTCAAATACATGTTTACTGTATACATATCTTGTATGAATATTCTGTGTATGCACATAGTCCTATAGACAATTTGCAGTGACAAACATGGCATCACGTGTGGCGTTTTTCAGGAGCAGTTTAGCCTCACATTGKTAAAGTTAGCTTCTAATTATTATCTTAACCTGGTATTGTGTTTTATATCATGCTACTACTTAGCTATAAAGCACCACGTACTAGGAGGTTAAAGAACCAGCTGAAATTAAAAGCAGAATTCCAGATCATCTGGAGTAGTGTGATGTAACAACTCAAAAGACAGTCTCCCAAGGAAAGCACAATATGGTGATCTGCTATTGTTCTTCAACTGCATCAGCAAAAAAGTGGATATTGAACAGAGAAATTATAATCTACAGGACTTTTGAAAAGCCTTTAAATGTTGCCCAAGAGGCTAAAGGAATACAGAAATTTTCCTCCCCCCCCCCCAAGTTAATAAACCCAAAAAGATCACATGAGGCTGGTCCAGCCCTTCTGGTTGCAGATCTGGATCACAGCTTTAGAGCTTCTGCCAAGCTGTGTGATTTGGCAGCAATAGCTCCTAATAGGTGCAAGTATTGCATTTCTAAACTTAATGCTGTGTCTTAACAACCATTCTTCAAGTTATGAATCAGCCTCTAGCCTCAAAAAATTCTCTAAGAGCAAGTTAAGCCCCAGTAATCCCTCTTTTTCCCATGAACCTAGTCATGAATGATTAGCATGTACATGGAACAATTGCCATTTTCTGCCATGGTCCCAGTTCCACAGATCCCTTCGGTATTCACTTAACTTTCAGTTTGGGCTTAAATCCAGTAGGAAACAAATTGACTTAATTATATTCTCAAAAGCTCCACTGAGTTAGGTCCCTCGAAAGAGGCAACTTGCACCCACTGGTGGCAAAATCTCTCATAAGCCAATGTCCTCAAGTTTTCTACAGAAAAAGTCTAGTTTTGAGGTGGCTATTTACATGACTCATGCTTCTCATGCAGTGCCCCCTAGACCTCATTTCATTAGATAAAGCTACAAATTATGGCAATAAAATAATATTTTTTAAAAAGCCCAAATATGACTTTCTTCACATTGTTCAACAGTTTTTGTTTTTAATAGAAGAGTTAGTATGGGCGAGTATGAAGCACCTTCATATTTCAAGGTATATGGCATCCAAATACAGCACACACATTTTGAGGTGTTATATGCTATGAAGCTAAAAGAAACCTATTCCCACTCTGTTAAATATTATCAATATTGCACTGTCCCATCCTGCTTTTGTATTACATAAACAAAATCTTTAGTATTTTTGTAATACTAACAAAGATTAGTACTGCTACAGATCCTGACCCATAAATCCTTCTCTCGTTCAATGGTTACCAACATTTTTTATCTCTGGAACTTCATGTATGTAAGCTGTTGCATAATGTGTTTGAACTTCCCTAACTGCCTTTTGTAGATGCCTCAAAGAAAACCCCAGAGCATGAGGGATGCTCAGCCCATAGATTAAAAAAAGCATGACAAGACTAACTGAGGATTGACTGCTTCTTCCTCAGAATTGTTGTTAAGAAAGGTACTGGAGACCCTGAAAGAGAGCTGTCACTTGGTAAACACTGTATCTCTCATGGATTACTGTTATTTTTATCATTCTAAATGTCTAATATTTATATTACAGCACTGTCTAAAGGCAAAGATCAGAAGTAGGTATAAGCATATGAGGAGTCAAAGCAACAGCAATAGGACTGCTTGGAGGTTTAAAGCTATGCATGTGATTCAATGCCTCTGTAACTTAGGATCAGAACACACATTAGAACCAGTTTCTCTTATTCTTTCTTTGTAGTATTTTTGTTTCTTTCAAATAAAATGAGGAAACAGTGGCCACTGCAAAAATCTGAATGCTTGCCTAATGTTGTCCGGTGTTAAACTTGTAACTAAGTAACAATCTTTACAGTGTTATCCACATTTAATTCAACATAAAAAAAAAAAAGGACTGCACTACTGCCAATCCTCANAAAAAAAGAAGAAGAGAAAAGAATTCAAATTGTTGTTATTTGCAGAATAGGAGAATGTTTGTGCCTGACATTACTATTGGTAAATGTCAAATGTTGTTTACAGAGCTAAAAGCATTAGGAACCAAGAATGGGATCAGCATAATTTGCAATATAAATTTTTAAAGGTTAATCATCCATGATTAGCTTAGCTCAACAATGCTAAGTACAAAGTAAATTGCTTAATGTAAGTCATCATAAATGGCTTCAGTCTTTTGTTCTGAATTTTCTAAACAGTGATTTATTGATTTCACAGTTATGAAGTCTGCATATATATTCACACAATTTTATTCATGATAGTTGAAAGATTATAGTTTTCCTAGTGCTCTTCATCTAAACAAGAAAAAAAAATAAGAAAGCTAAGTTTGTCTGTAATAAAGAATAACTAGAATTACTAGCAAAGAAAAAGTGTGCTTTCTCAAGAGTCAAGCATAATTGCAATTTTTAATTCATTTTCTCCTTTCCTTGACATTCTTTTCTTGTTGACACTTCAGTCTAAAAAGCATGACAACAGTATTTCTTACTACTCACTTACACAGTGACAGAGGACAAAATGATGTCTTCCTTGTTATGAAAGAAGCAGAAACAAATTAGAATCTTTCCATTTAACAATAATTCAAGTGTTTATAGTGTTGTGTCACTTCAAAATCTCTCTGCTGTTAGGTTTAGGGAGAAGGAGGAACAGAGAAAGTTTCTTTGTTTCAACATGACTTCTCAGCTCTGTGAATCCTGTCAGTTAATTGTCATTCTGCACCTATGGACAGGAGTCCAAAGCATAGTCTTCTCTAAGTTTCACAAATACAGTTATTTTCCCATAACCACCAATGACAGATTTGTGTTTTGAAATGATAAATATTTGCAACTTGTAAATTTTTTTTACACGGTTATAAAATTCACAGAAAATTGTAACACATAAAGCCATAAGGAAGTCTGAAGGAACATTACAAACTAGAAAGCACTTAAAAGTTTCAAAATACCAGAAATACTTTTCAGTCAAAAAAGGGGCTTTTTTGTGATTTTTCTTTTAAAGTTTTGTTGCCACTCTCATGTATCCTGCTATAAATACTGTGAATTTGAATCCCATCTATATTATGCTGACAGTACAAAGGATCTTAAATTCAAATGGGAGCAAATGAGATTTTTATTTATTGAAATGCTCCTTTACATTGACATAACAGCATGGGAAGAGGTCTTATGTGTAGCTATATGAGACTATTTACAGTGACAGCTCATAATGAAGCCAGAATGTACATAATAGACTATTAATTCCTTTCCTCTTTTTATATACCATGAACTTGAAAAACAAGAGAGAAGATTGGGTTTGACAGCTAGCTGCTTAAAATAAACTATTGCACATAAATTTTTGAAGAAGTAAAGTCTCAAACATTCCTTATTCAAAAGACTTGTAGAACAATGACCTTTTAAATTATATGGCTTTCAGATTCTGAAGCAAAGTTTTATGCATTGTATATGACATCCTTGTACATAATACTAAGAGGGAAGGGGATGATGACTTCTTTTGTTACTTCAGATAGAAGAGTATGTTAATTGCTGCTGATTGTTTTCAATATCAAAAAATTTAACAGACCCTTCAAAACACTGGCAGCTATACTTCTTAAAAAGAAGTGCCAAATTTTATTATCACCTATGGTACGGCTCAGTTTTTGGATGTTAACCAACTCTGGTCCAAGTTTCAAAGATGTTGGTCATGCACCATTACAGAAAAGGAGGAATCCCCGCTTACTTTCTTAAAAATAAATTATGTTAACTTATGATACCAAATCACCTCGATGTCTTTTTCTTTGGTGAATCAGGCACTACTTTTATCCAGATGTGGCATCTGCCTCTGTAGGAGTAACCAACGATGAAAAAGAAGCAGAAATGTGGACCCTGGTAGATTCACCTACTCACTGGATTCCTGTGTAAGAGACAGCAAACAAAAGACAGGATTCCTTTCACTTCCCTACAGCAGTCAACAAGGAAGCATCTGATGGGAACTACCAAACCAAATCACTGCTGTTAAAAATGACATTGACAGGTCAACTCTGCAATAAAGTGAAACACCCTATGAAATTAACTGCAATTTCTCTAGCAAAACACAAAGGTATTTCTCCTGTAACTACTGTTCTTTCATCTGATCCTTGTTGATAACATGGGCTGATCCTAGCACACAGACCAACTGCATACTATCAGCTGGAGAAAGAGAGTCTAGTAATTCAGGCTTTGATCAGGGAAGGGTTTTGTCTACCTTTTGCAACTGCACAATGGCAACCCAGAGAAAAGAGCCAGCTGCTTCCCATCCAACATCACTGTCCTACACTGGATTATTATTTTCAGTTTTATAGCAGAAAGACCTAATTATATCATTCAGCTAATTTTCCTTAAAAAGTAAGGCAATATTTACATCATTTATGATATTACCAGGTATCTTCTTATATCTGGCAATCTAGGTCCCACATCTTGAAGCCATATGATTTTATAAGTATCGTAGGGGGGATTTTTGCTTAAAAAAAAATAGTAAGTTCTTAGCACTCAAGGTAACAGAAAAGGCTTAAGAGGCAACCCAGCTGCATTATAAAGCTGCATATGTGTCAAGAGCTACTTGCATTAACAGAAAACAAACACACACCTCCCTGCCTGGAGCTCATTCAAATCAGCTGTGAGAAATGCTGGGGAATGAAGGCAGCCAGGAGAAAGCTGCTGGAAAGCTCCAGTTCTGGTGATTGTAATCTGATCTTTGCCTCTCGCCTTTCCAGTACACTTCTTAGACCCAGCAAGGGAGTAAATTCTGAACAGACCTGCTATACATGTGCAGCAGCAGAAATAATGTGTACAATAAAGCCGACAATCCTGGAAAGTGTAGAACCTACTGAGTATGTATGCGGGCACTGCCCATAAGCCAAAGATCTGGCATTGTCTGAATTCTGGGAAAGCTGCATGCGTCACACATCAGAAGGAACTGCCAGGTAGAGGTTCCTCTGGCCACTGGATGGGGTTTGTTTGACTACAAAAGTTGTTCCCTTTCTAAGGTTCCTAACCCAGAAGACAAAAAAAAAATACCCCAAAAGCATTTTGAAAATAAATCCTCAAGAGTCCTCATTAATGGTCTCCCTCACTTTACATGCATCTGATTGACACTCCTGGTGCAGAAAGAAACTACTCTCCTCAGGAAAAACTTCCACAGATGGACTTTGGAGAATACTGTTTCACCTGAGGTTTACAGCCCACCTTTATTACTTTCATTTTTCAAAGGTATGTCAGCATTCAAATGGAAGATAGACAAAAGAAGATAAACAAAAGTGGCACACTGTGCCAAAATCCGCACGCAAAGCAATATGAAAAATAAATTACCAAGTATATTTAATAGTAAAGCTAACTTTTATCAGACACATTAAAGAAGTCACTGATTTATCATCATAAACTTTAAGGAGGCATTTGGGAATTTCTGCTATATTACTAATTTGTTTTAAAAAATAACAACCTTAGAGCTGCTTGTCATCTGGTACATTATATGATATTTAGTATGATTAACTATGAAGTTAAATATATATATACACATATATATATAAAAGACATTTATCATGAAGATGTACACAGAACACAGAATTGTGGATATAGACCTGTTAACGGTAACACATTTCTTTTTCTCGGCAGATGGATGAAGCAGATGGATGATTTATGTTTTCTTCACACTTTTCTTACTGATCAGTAGTTGCCAGTAGTAATATCAATGTCTGTCCTCAAAATATATACATACAGTGATTTTTCTTTTTTTTTTTTAATTAGCCACTTGTCTTTCTTCATCGACTAGGCTTTTGGTAGTCCACAGAAAAATGTAGGCACATACACAAACACATGCAGTCATAAAGAAATATGTGGACATATAAGCATTTTCATATTACCCAAATAAAAACAGGCTAAACATTTTCTTAGAGAAAGAGAGATATTAAGGATCTTATTTGGTAAGATGAGTCTGCTATATACAATGGAGTACTATTAACTACCATTGCATCAAGGTGGTCCCTCACAGAAATATTTTGCTGGAACAAGACTTGTTTGAGCCAGTGTTCAGCAAGCTGCCATCACAAATGTGACAATACAGACTCTTGTTGAAAACTCCTATTGCAAAGATTTTAAAATATCCTTTTGTCCCCATTTCATCATGGCTTTCTGTATTGTAGTCTGCATTTTATTTCAGCAATTTAGGCTTCTAAGCCACACAACGCTCCTAAAGCAAATGAGAAGCATTTGCACAATCTGGTTTACCAGTTTAGCTTCGAGGACCATTAACTTCCTAGCTAAAGGGTGGTAACAAACAGCTGGTGTGGCAGGAACACCTTAAAACAGCTACAGCTATCTCTGATCATCCAAAACAGATGATTTGAGGGGACTTCAAAGGAATGTTGTTCAGGTAGGTTACACAGATCTGCTGATGAATCAGCACATAAAGCATCTAAGATGAAGCCAATGGAAGAATGTGGCYTTTAAGAGGCAGGGTGTATATGCCAGCAACTCTTTCACTCTGTTCAGGCTCCATCTGCCAAAGAGGGTTCTTCCAACAATACTTACATTACCATGGGTATAGGTTTGGAAGATGCATTATATAGGCAAGGTTTTTCCAAATATGACCTACTGGTAGACAGGTTTGTTTCTGTATTAATCATAATCGTTCCAGGGAAAAACTGGGGCATGGTGTGGCAAGATCAACAAAAACCACCACTGCAGTGGTTAATGGGTAAACAAATAGCGAATATATTATGCCATATATGAAACAAAAATAAATAACAAACTCTGAAAATAATGAAACAGCTCCACATATGTTTCTGCAATATCCTGCTGAGGAATACTACCTGCAGATTTGGACGAATTATCAATTAGCAACGATACCAGAATGTAGCAGTGAGTTGGAGCACTATCTCAAAAGGCTGTGATGGCTGAAGTCATTGTATCCTTAGAAGTAACTGTATGAATACTTAAGAGAGATAGTAGAACTCAAAGTAAACCTGGACACTTCTAAGGATAATAATAAAATCTACAGATCCAATAGAAAAGCCTTTTTAAAAGGTTTGGTTGAGTGAATATAAATCTTGATGTTTCAGGACAGAAGCTAACAAACAGCTGTCAGTGGTTAACAATAAAATAAACTTCAGGCACATTATTCCAGGAACACTGAACATGGGATTTCTTTTGCCTCTGAGAAGCATGTAGCTATGGCTACCACTGTACACTGACTACTGAACTAGATGGACCCCATCACCTGTTGCAAAAATGAAGAGTGCAGAGATTTCAGAGACTCTTTGACCAGGAACATGGGTATGACCATGGCCAAGGCTAAGGCTGTAAAGCTGTGGCATACTCCTCTCAAATATCCTGACAATAAAGTCTGGTTTCAAGATTTTCAGGTTTTTCACACTGTAGTTTCTGCACACCAGGATGTATATTTTAAACAGAATTGAGAGAAATAAGATTATTGCCATAGGCTTGTCTGCAGGGCATTCTAAGCTTTAAATGGAAGAGTTTGGTGATTTATAAACTTTAAATAATTATAAACAATTTACTGTCAGCAGCACGTAATGGGACAAGAGGTAGATTCTGTGGTTACCTGAAGTTGCCAGCACAAATAGAAGAGTATTAGCACCCAGCATTAGCACCCAGCATTAGCACTCTGAGGCAGCTGAGACTTGATTTTTAAATTGATAAGATGTAATAATGAAGCTTATAGTTTTATCTTGCTCTCATTGGAAGTATAAAACAGTTGTCATATGCCAAAAAAGATGGAAGTAATATTTTTCTCAGCACAGCTGAAGACATTGGACCATAATATTAACTCTACAATGCCCTATCAAGGAAAAACGTACCTTATATTGGCCTTAAATCCTTTCCTCTCCTCACTAGTTGGCACGTGTTTTAACCGATATAAGCAGCCTAGCCCTAAGCCTAGTGCAGACAACAATCTTGTCATTGATTTTCTTGGGCTAGAGAAGGGACCATGTATGAAAATGGGGGAGGACATAAATTAACAAGTAAAGACTGAGGAAAGGTAGATGGACAGATGAATTATCATCACTTCCAGCTCATTTCTTTCTTTCAGGAAGTACCATGGAAGCACATCTTTGCCTTTTAGTATCTCAAGCTGCTAATCCTTTAATTTTTTCCCCTTCATTTTCTGTTTTCCTTTTATGCATCTACTGCAAAGGAATGTATAAATATGATGTGCTCAATTATTAATCATGTATCATTCAAGTCTGGCAGGCAGCTTGAGACACAAAAATACAGAGGAGACTTAGAATTAAATCCCATTTCAGGAGTTTTACCTAAATATAGCTGACTTCTGTATCAGCCATATCCTGTTGACTTTTATCACTGAAGCAGCAGACTGGGATTCTAAGTATTCACAACCCATAGGACACTTTCCGTGCTTCATCCCCCCACCAAATAATCAAATAAGTGAAGCTAACCATACCCAAACTCAGCTGCTTTCTTCTAGTGGTATATACAACATGCTGTCTGTTGAAATTGCATGCAAAGTAATGCAGCAATAGCATTTGTTTACCCAGATTAGAGGACTGACATTAAGAAGAAAAAGTAAATTTTTAAAATCACAGTCTGATTTTGGGTGCCCAGCTTGAAGCCCTGATCAGAATTTGCTAGACCACTCTTTCTGCACTGTAAATGATCAGATCCTTTAAAACATCATTGACATAGTATCCACTAAAACTAATACCAAACAAGCTCCATTTACTTTTGAAAACAAGTCAATTYGGAGAGGGGAAAGGAAGGAGGGGTGGGAAAATTAAGACTGGTGCTGATAGTAAGGCCGAAATAGGAGAGCTAGGGTATTTCCCCCCCCCCCTCAATTTCTCCTCTATAAAGTGCATCTTAATATCACATGAGGAAACACTAATCCCCTTGTTCTCACTGATGTTCTGGAAAAGAGTAGGGAAAATAAGAAAAAAAAAGAAAAATTCTCATTTGCACAGTGTATGGGATGATGCCCAACTGACTTTTCTTTCATCTCAATAGGAAACCTTTCTGGTTATGTCTAAAGGTTTTTGGTGTTAACTGTTCTTGAGTTTAGGGTTAGATCTCAGAGGCAAGTGACTCAAAGCAGTGTCATGTGTGAGGCGCTTTCTAAACCATGTCTTCCTGTTGGGTTCATTCCAAGTTAGAGTCAGAACAAAAACCAAAATGTGGGCATTGTTAAGCAATCCAGGAATATGCACTCAAGTGCCATCTCAAACCCTAAGTTTACTTAACATAGATGTAAGCCAACATTTGTCTCCCTTTCCACAGGTAATACCACCTATGTATGTATTCTTAGATAATTTGGTGATCTAATCCCCATCATAGCAGAACAGGCAACCTCCTCTTTGTCCATGGAAGAGCTGCAAATTGGACTATTCAGCTCAAAGCCACACAAACAGAGTTTCTCTTAGGTTCTGGCTTCCCGTTCAGCTGCATCAACTTTGGAAAAAGCACTCCTCTTTATCCTGCTTCAATGTCCCTTTAAAATCTTTCAAGAGAGCTGCCCCTGCTAAAAGGTAAAAGGTTAAATGGCAGAAGGTAAGTAATATAGGTTGGTCAACAAACTGGTCATGTATCAAACACAGCCTTTATAAGCAATAATCACAGAAGCAGACTAACGAKGTTTATCCAGAAATCCTTGCCATGTACTACCTCAAGGGAGGTAGTGATGCTCCTCCGATCAGGCGGTCACTGACTGCTGATAAGGATGATGGTTCTTTTCCATTTCCTTCTCTGTGCAGCTTTCCTTCACAGTGATTTGTTGTTGGGTCCTCTGAATGTTTATTTATTCATGCATTTATTTTTCATTACGATTCTTTATGTCTCTTGTGGTAAGAAAGGCAAAGGGAAGAAGAAGCTTTGATGTGTCTCTTGACTACCAGTACTTGTCCCCAGGTAGAACTGTGTAAGGTTGTTTAGCATAGGGAGCTGGGGTGAGAAGGAAGACAAGAGTGTCAGAGAGGAAAATTAAGACTCTCTTTCCTTAGAATACTGCCTTTTAAAAATGAAAGCAGCAATATTAGAGCTGCCTGTAAATGACTCAAGGACACAGATTTGGAAGCAGGGAGCCCCAGAGCCAGCCAGGGCTTGAGCTTTTTATCAAGGAGGGAATCTTGTCAATATAAAACAATCCCTTCTTTAGTTATTATGAGGAGAGGAAAAACCTGAGAAGTAAGAATGTCATTTCAAGTAACACAGGGACCAAATAAAGATCATTGCTAAAACCAAAAATATCACTAGCTGAGAGCATGTACTTAATAAAACAAATAGGGAACTAGCTACATTTAGAATTTAGTCTTGAAAACACAAATTCTCAGGTCTCTGAATGTCTATATACTTGGGCCAAAGTTTTTCCTCAGTCAGGCAAGGGACTTCAAAAAGGAGAACAAGAGAGAAGTTTTCTGGTTGACAAGAGTTTTTTCAGGGTCAAATTTTCTTCTTAGAATCTGTTCTGAAGCCAATTTTTTCGTGACAAATGGCAGGTAGTGTGAATTGCCTCCCAGACTGCTCTACCATGAGGTTCACCTTTTCTTCAGAGCCATTCAGAGCAGTGCTAATGATGATGTTAAGTATCATGGGGGGAATGCCTAAAATAGCTCCATACAATGTATAAAAGGAAGGAATTCAGACTGTGTAAAACAGAAAAATAATCCAGACTGATGAGAAAGCTGATCAGCTCAACAATTAACTGCTTCAGTCTAGAGATCTGTACTTACCCAGGCATGGTTCCAGTGAATGGTTAAATTATGTAACACACACATATACACACAGATGAAAATAGAGATTCACAGAAAGCACTTTAAGGTACCTGCTGAATTCTGCATGGTAAAAAGAACAGAATTAAATAAAATTCTACAAACTGATAATAAAATCTATGCAAGCATACATATGAACAAGATAAATGTCTTTGGATGGTGTATCTGGCTAAATCTCCATGAACATGACACAAATTCCTCAAATTATTTTGGTGCATGCTAAGTTGGTAATCACACCATGCAGTTAATAGTGCTTTAAGTTTGCCCGCACAGCAAAAAACTTTCTAGCACTTTTTCAACGTATTTTTATCTCATTAACAAATGTGTATAGGTATGATTTCAGAATGATGAACATCAGCTATGGCTTTCCAGTGTGGAAAAGAGACAACAGAGAGGAGGTATGATAGAGAAACATAAAACTACCAGCGGCATAAGAGAGGGTGGACTGAAATTGTTCACTCGCTCTTCCAGTGCAGGAAACAAGGGGTGTCTAATTAAGCCCATAGGAACCAGTTCCAAAACAACAGCAGGTGCAACAGACCTTGCCAAAACTGATGTGGATCGTAAAAGGTAATATAGGTTGAGTGGGAGACTGAACAAGTTCAGGGAAGAAAAATCCACTGGGGTCAACACACATATAGAAGCATGCAGAATTGGGATATTTCTAAACTGAAAATTGCTGGACGTTGCAATTAGTATTAAATAGAAGTAGTGCATAAACTTGTCCAGTTCTTCCTTTTTCTAAGGCATCCACTTCTGGATGCTGTTAGAAGCAGCACACAGCTTGGTCTTTGGCTTGAGCCACTACAGATGTTCTTAAAATTGTATTAAGTGCTCTAAGTGCAGTCACCCAGTGATCTCTCCAAATGAAACTGAAAATGAATCCTCCAAGCTTTTTGACTCTATTAACTTGCTTATCTATTCAGCATAACTATCTTGGGGAATCTTAGACAATTTTTTTTTTATAGCCTGCAAACCTTTCTATTCCAACTAGTTTCATACATGAGATGTCTTTATATATCACATTCTTGATGTATTACTCTAATCCCTAGTCTTATGGAAATCATATTTCTGTCTCCTGAAAAAGCTTTCTCCCCCTGCTTATTCCTACCACTTTCAGCTTCTCAGAGATTCTGTCATAAATGTGCTGGGTTTTACAGTCATGCTGAAATTATATTTTTTTTTTCCTTCCACATGTAAACTGTAAATTTGCAATATTTTTACAATAAGGTACCAGCTTTCATTTGCAAATAGTTTTTCATGGATGCACATCCTCTTTTTAATCCTGATTCTAAACAACGCAGGGGCAGTTTTGGAGAGGTAACTCAAGGGAGAAACTTGCCAACCTCTACAGAAACAGCAAGAGGCAGAGAAACATTTTAAAGATTTGCTGACCTCTGGAACATTTCTATGGGCAAAACCAGAAGTCTTGAGTTTTTTCTAACAGTAAGCAAGAAAGTTAAAAGCTTGGTTTGAAAGGTGGTGAGAGAAAGTTTTATGTCTATAGGTTTGTCTTCCAGCACTGACCCTTCTGGCACACAACTTGTTTAGAGGATACCTTTGCCCAGCATTTAATCCCTTGCTAGTCTCTATATTCATCCAGTGGTTATTCTGCCAAGATTTTGGTCTGGAATGGATACTGGAGAAATTTTTATGGGGACGCAAGATAAGCTGAGACTTTTCAGAGCACTGGAGAACCAGTTAAGTTGTTCATGTAGACAGAGCCATAATCTTTCATTTTTATGCACAAAGACACAATATAAATTCCATCATTTTTAAACATTCTTTGTTCAACTGTGCAAGTCTATCAATCTCCCAATTTAATTTCTCACATGGAAAGTTTTTCTCTATATATTTTTCCTATACCTTGACAGGATGAAGTAATACAAAGGTTTTCATGAACTCTCTTTGGCCGTTTTCCAAGGTGTTAAATTTGACTTTAGTATTCACTTCACTATCCTGTGGTTTATCATTGACTATATAACACTTTTTTATTTTTCTTACTTTATTAATACTATTTCCTATTAGTAATAATAACAATGACTTACATTTACATAGTTTTCTCTCTTAAGCAGTCCTTATGTCCCTTGCAAACTATACATTGGAATCACTTTACTCTGCACTGAATTTCTTTCACATCTCAGCTGAAACGTAGTAACTGTCTAATAACATTATGCAGCACCATCATAATGGTTGAAAACAGAAGAGATCACCACATCAAGGTGAAAAAGCAAGAATAAATTTTCACAATCTAAGTAGCTAAAATAGAATAATGGTCAGTCCACTGCCCTTACTCTTACACAGAATGCTAAGGAAAATTTATTAATCACAAATAGTCAGTGCCTTTCATTTTATTTGACACTTTACTTTTATGGTTTACCATTTATTAAACAGATCATCATCAAGGAGTGAACATTGCCACTCCTCCATAAGATAACGTAGGTATTTCCTGCTTTAAGGTTAGAAAATTATTACAGTATTAAGAGACTGCCATATGGTAGCTTTCTCATTCTGGCAGTAACGGTATAGCAGTGGTTCCAAAACAAACACACCTTTTAACACTCAGCATTGTAACAGCGGGCATGGTTTGTTTCCATCAAAGTCACCCTAATTCTAAAATCAGAATGCCTGGATATTGGCGTAGTACTAAATTAATACCTAGTCCTGTGTAACTGTATAATGTCACACCATCTTCACCGGCAGCACCCAACTGCATATATTATGCAACCTCCAGGTTGCTTACTTGCTTATTTCTAACTGGTGAAGAACCCAAATCAGTTGTAATACCAACATATTATTAATAAAAATCAACCAAGTTCACCACCTGAAAAAGCAGTGATGACAATTTGCTTCTTTGTCTTAAAAACAACACAAGGTTTTTCATAAAATAATGCTAAAATATTTGAGTATTTTTGAAAATTACTCAATTTCAAACCCAAACCTATGGGGAAGGAAAATCTTCAAAAAACAGCCTATAGACAAATCACTATCAACATTTAATTTATTTCTATGTTCCATTCTGTGCAATAATATGGCATAATAGCAGCTACCCATTAACTGCTCTATATTTATTTTTTATTTCTATCTATCTATACAGCTAGACTAAAAATGGTTCAATGAACAGGGTGTGCTCTATCTGGTCAAGGCTCTTCTAAGTCATTATTTACATGCGCAACTGTGATAGCTCCAAACCCTCTTTCTACAGACTGTTCTTTTTCATTTAGCACTGAATTAGTGAATGTGGCTAGAGAGTATCTCTCATTAGAGGCTTTTAGGAGCAGATTAGACAAACAATTATCAAAAAGGTTGTAGGACAAACCACCCTGAACTAGAGCAGGGAAATGAACTCTGTGACTTTCAAAGTCCCTTCATCCTACCTGCTAGGCTTTTGCAAAAGTTCAGTCAATGCTGAAGTCGAATGATAAAGATGACTTTGACAACTCTAGGCATGCACTGATGTCAGGTCAGATCAATGATAGCCTTTTCAATCAATTGCAAATCATACAGGATTAGGGGAAACAATGGTGATTATTCTAATTCGTATTTTTACAGTCTTTTATATCTTTTGTCGTTCTAGCATAAGTTGTCACAGAGATGATAACAGATATTGCAAATACGTTTAAAAAATATATTTGAACACATCCATACATTACAGAGTATCAGACAGCAATGTGTAATCTAAGTTGTCAAATGTGTTTTGAAAGCTATGTTTATAGCCCAGAGAGCTGCTCAGTGATTTGTTGAAGGGCAGACATCTGGATCATTATGGTATCTATATGAACAAAAAATAGACAGTTGATTTCACAGCCATTTTTGACCTCTCTGAATAATTTCAATCTGACTATGCAAAAACTCTTCCCAAAGCAGACAACAGCATTGTCCCCATGTCAATTATTGTAGGCAGTCAATGTATGGTTGCTGAATAAGTGATTCAGTCCTTACAGAATCTGTATTCAGATCTGGCATCTGTTTTTCTTGGCTTCTTTCTCTGCTGACTCTGGCAACTTCTTAATCTACCTCCCTTTCTTTCTTTTACAGGCTCAGACATTTTTCCTTCACCTCTCAATTTTCTGCAGCTAGCAACACATTAACCTGTCTGCTTTTCTGTGATCACGTTTCAGATGCAGTGTGCAATCCATTCTATTATCCCAATAAGGATGTTTAAAGGTTCAGCACACTGCTTAATCTTGTTCCTTTCTTCCCCTATTGCTCCAGACACATAGGACTGTAAGATGAAATGCAGAAAGGTCTGAATTCAATGCAAGAGGGACAGGACTTGGGGTAACAATGCAAATTTTTCCTTCCAAGTGCATATTCCTTAAGCACATGGTTAACACAGTATTAGGACACCATACAAGAGATTCAAAACCTACAGCTGCAACACTAGAAAGGCTGTAGAGGCATCAAAAGACTTGTTTAAAATTGTATTCATGTCTYTAAGGATGAAGACAGGTTTCTAAGTAGGGTTTTCAGAGTCTTTTCATCACTTTTTTTTTTTTTTTTAATTAAAGAGGAATAAGGTGCTGTTTCACCTATCTGTATCCTAAGAACCTAAATGGCTATCGAACTCAGACCCTCCAGTCTCCAAAGAATCTGCTAAGCTGAATCTCTACCATGGTATATTTCTAGAGGTATAAGGCAATACTGAAATAACATCACTCACAGTGAAGTCCCATACAGCCTAAAAATTCAGAGTCTAGCAATCTCCTTCTGTGTAACCTACCCAGAGACAAAATACAGGACTAAAGGGTCCTCAGCTCTCACCCTGGAGGGCACTGTCAATGTTAATCCGGAACTCTAATTAGGTTGCCTGACGAGAAACACTCAAATAATCAGTTAAGGTCTTTAAACTGAGTAGATTCCTGCCACTAAGTGCAACAACCCTAATCATATGACAGCTGTACTCACTGTTCCCTTTAATAGTACCAAGCAAAATATTTGCATGCAATGTAAACAGAAAGAGAAGACAGTTCAAAATTAAGTCCTTGGAAATGCAAAGCAGAAGAACACTTGGTAATGATGACCATTACGACCATTTGCTACACAGATGTACATGCAGGTGGCTCACAGACATTACTGAAAATCACATTTTTCAGAGCTTTTGAAGAGGGCTGAGAGACTGCTTCCCATAACAATGACAGGATGGAACAGAATTTCTAGAGCTAGCTGGTTTGCTAGGTTCCTGCGCAGTGGCTATTTTAATGCCAGTGAGCTATTGTTGCCATCACCAGTGGCAACTTAAAGGCACTTTGAGAAAAATAAGATCTTAATAGACTAAGGGAGGTGATTCTCTCAAATGACTTATTTTATTGCCAATTATCTTGCATTGATTCAAGAAAGGTTACTAAACAACGTATTTAAAACTTTTGAAAACGTTTAGGTTTCTGTGGATCCTTTTATGTGTGTCAAAGCAAAAATTAAAGGAAGTCTTGACCTTTTTGATTCTTTTAGAGACCTTGGAAAGTCATTCTCTCCTCATTTTGGTGTTTGTCTCCCACCTGGAATCTTCTTACATATGCAGAAGAAAAGGCAACAAATTCATAATCGCTACCACTATAAAGAGGATATATACCTACTTTTACCTCTACCATTGATATAACTTCACCTAATCAGTCACTTACCTCTTGGGCTTTCACAGGTGCCTCCCAATTTATGTTATATTACTGAATCCTGAAGTACAAGGCCAACTGAGCCAACTACATCATCTTCTACTGGGCTGCTAAATTAACATCCTTACTTTTCAACATGCAAACAACAGAGGAGTTCAGTGTTTCGATACTTTCTAACCCTGTACTTCTTTCTCTTAGTTAAAGAAGTTGATCTTCTTCAGTTTACAGACTTAATGACATTTGAAACTCCAAGCAATTCACCTTCAGCTCTGAAAGTAAAATAGCAGGGTTGACTTTGGAAATGCTATCAAAATCTGATAATCTAACTCTCTTAAATTCTGCATTTGCTCTGCTCCTCAGCATATGAAGGAAGAGAGTCTCAACAGACGTCTACATTACACAACTGCATGTAGTAAAGGTATGCTTCTCCCCCTCCCGCCTTTCCCCAAATGAAATGAACTTGTACTCTCAACCCAGCAGCACTCCTACATGAACCGATCTGTTGTACCGCATCCTTGAATGCTGTGGGTCATAAATTTCAACATTTCATAGATGCTTAACATTCATTAGGGCTTTAAAATCCTTAGTGAAAAGCAGAACAACATAAGAGGTTGATAAGAGAGGAGAATCAAGTAGGCAAATAGGTTATTTGGCTCTACAGGCTTAAGAATTTGGCTTCCATTTACAAAGACTGTAGTTTAATACAATAAACTTAATCACTGACAGCATATCTCAGCAAAATCTTCCAGACCTTTTACATCCCCCTTAATAAAACCATTTTTAAAAGCTGTGTCATTATTTCTTACTCTCCTAATCAGTTATTGATTGGCCTTTACTGACTATCAGCAATACCAGTAACATTTCAAATGCTATCAGAACGTTTATCAAATGCTGTCAGAATCAAATGCTATCAGAACCAAAGCCCTACCTTTTCTTATTTATCCTGCTAGATGTTACATTACAGAAAAATGAAACAGGTAAAAATAATATGCAGAGAATTCTGCTCAAGAAGCCAAATCATATTCAGAAGAGTGTTCCCAAGAGAAATACTTTTGAATTCACGGGAGAATTGTTTTTCCCTTCAAATTCTTCTTTGCTGTCTTACATGTATTCCCACCACTCTTGCAATCCCATAAACTACAGACCCAAATTAAATTTCTGCCGCTTCTCTATTTAGCCTTTCATAGACAGTATACTGATGAGAAAAGGGAGATGGATCATCATTCTCCTCTTGCTGCTTCCATGTGGTGATTTACTTGTTATGATCTCTGTAACTCCATCAGCAGTGCTATTTATTAAATATCAGCAACTAGACTAGGCAGCTTCACCTTGGCTAACATTCTTAGACCTACAGGGCTGTTCTCATGTTTATGAAAGTTACATATCAAACATATAACTAAAGAACAGCAAATTTACACAGATAGGCTTAGTTTGCTCTGGTAGTTCTTAATTTTCAAAGGAAATGAGTTAAAAAGTGCTCAGTCAAAGCAAGGTCAATTTCTCAGAACACTTTAGCACATTCTAGTTGCGACAGTGATGGATGGAATTATTTTTACCCTTAAAAATATATTACGCCTTACTTTAGAATATGCCTAGAGTATTTTATGTGATTATTTTACTGTGGCTTAATTCAGAGCAGCTTGCCAAACTGATTTTATGGTCTGTGATTCCCAAGCCTAGTCCTCAGCTATAAACTGAAGTAACTTCATTAAATTCAGTTGAACAATAGCAAATTACAAAGCTGAGGATCTGGTTCTCTCTTAATCATTTAGAGGTTAGAGTGAGAGTTTCACCTTCAAGACCCACATTTATTTCAAGCCCTGATTTGCTTCTATTATCCGTGCCTTTCTGCGCGCATGCAAAATTCCAACACCTACACACTCCATTGATAAAATCACTGTAAGCAAGGCCTCTTCTAATTTGATTTTATAGTTTTGATTTTGCAAACACTCTAGATTTTGATGCTATTGACTGAATAGGCTGGCATTAGTCCAGTCAATATACAAGCCTAGCTAAGACTGTGCATTAAGAAGCAGAGACCATGCTGATATCCTGCTGAACTGCAGACATTTATAATCTTCCACATCTCCTGTGAGCTGCTTCTTTTTAGTGATAAAATATGCATCATTGCTGTCACGGCACAAATATTACTGTTTGCTTTTTCATGTTATTAAAATCATATTGTTATTCATCTTATGCTAACTTGTAAAGGGTTCCAAATCTTAGGAGTGCTCCATATCTTGCATGATCTGTCACCAGACCTAAAAGCCATGTTCTTAGATCTTTCCCTCCTACATTAATTTTTTTCTCATTTGCATAATGTGCAAAGATGAATTTGTTTTAGTCTCTTGGATTTGCATATTTTAAGTTTAACTTGATTAGTTAATTTGATATTTTTCTGCTAAATCTGGATGATTACAATCAAGCACAGCAAGAATGATACCCATTTTTTCCCTGGTGTTCTTGAAGTTCAAGTCTTACTGCAGCAATTACCTGGTAGGCTCCACTTTCCGCCTTTTGATAATTAGCTAGCATTCCAGGATTTTTATCCAACAAACAGGCTCTTAAGAAAAAAAGTCCACGGTGTCTTCACAAGGGCCTTCCTGCTTCTCTCCCTCCAAAACAGTAAAATGCTCTTCTGTGCTGCTTTGCGAAACACAAAGTACCATGAACCACAGGTAAATTATAGTCATTATTTATTTGAACCAACTGCCTACAGATATTATAGTAGTAGGATGCTACCAGTTCTTCTTTTATTGCCTCCTACTTTCTGCTGGAAATGGAGTCCAAGCTGGCTACAAAAATCAGTGAAGTATTTCCTGAAAAGAAGCATGAATGAAAACAGCAGGAGATTTGCTTAGCTGCTGGCTGAGGTCTAAAATTTATCATTTTAACTAATACTAATCAGTTCAGGAGCTACAGATATATTTAATTTAAATGAGTATGTATTTACTGCAGAAGCAAAATACTTAACTGAGTGCTATACTTTGCTATGGTGAGTATCCTGTACAGAAATGCTTGGCCACAACCTGATTGTATATCCATAACCATATAACATCTAAATTTAGTCTTCCTAGTAGAGAGATCTATAGTCAATTTAACAACGCTTATGGCACTTGTCACTATCATTTTAGAAGAGGGCTTGGAAGAGGCAAATGGATTAACATTTGAAGACATACAACTACAGAGAAAATGGGAGTAAGGCCTCACTAAAGACATTCAACCCAGCTGCATATATTGGCTCTGTCACATAATTCTGGGGAGAATTTCCATTTCTTCCAGGTAGTGGATGGTGAAAATTGAAAAAACCCATTTCTAGAAGAAGATAATCTGGTTATTTGACATTAGCAAAGAATTTAAACAGGGAAATCAAGCTCTAGAAAATATTCCAGCTTTGTGAGTGGAAAAAGGCATCAGTTTGCAACCAAGGATTATATAATTAGAATAGAAAATTGTGTCACCCTCAACCTGCAAAAAATTCAGACCTAGTTTATATTTTTAACATGCCCACTCTTTCTGTTCTAGCAGAACAGTGAAAATCATAGAGGGTAGAAAACTGAAGTCCTGTTGGACAGCAAAGGTGTGGTGAATTTGAGTATTAGAAGCCAACTGAAGAGAACACAGGAGCTATTTATTAATGAAGACCAAATGGAATTTCTGTGAGGATTTAAGTCTGATTTTAAGTTATAAAACTACCTTAAATGCATTCTTGCCTGAACTAACATTTATCTTTCAAGGGCAAAAAAAAAAAAAGGTGGTTTAATCTTGATTACAAAATAGCTAGTGACCATAACTCTTACTAAATCGCCCTGGGGGTAGGGAAGCCATGACTGGACCACAATCTAAAACCTTATGCATCTTATTTTCAGGATACATAAGTCAAAATTTATTTTTTTACACACTGGGTCTCCTTGCGCATCAGCTCAGTTTTGAGGATCTGGCTGGGGAGAAATTCAGGAAGTCTCTAAAGAGCCAAGCTATTACATATTCATAAAACGCATACAATGAAACAGCTCCCAATTATATTAGCAAAACTATTTATTCAAAATATATTCATTCATATTTTGAATATTCAAAAATATTCAAAAACAAATAGATCACATCTGTCATATACTTTGAGAGAGTCACTAACTAATTAATAGCTTCATTCTGTAACAGCTAATGTGTGAACAGCTTTATATGAAGCTTCACTTAAAGCATTCTCCACAGATCTCAAAGTGGGAGAGACGTGAATTACCTGCAAGATCCGTATAAAAACCATTCTATTCCTTAGCAAACACAGATGAAAAGACTACTGAAGGAAGACTAGACTGTAGTAAGTCTCCTCTATTTTGCAGGTGTACACATGACGTTTGCAACCTATAGTTTTGGGGAGCTATCTGGGTACAGAGGTGTCCATGGTCCTAAACTTTTCCTAAATTGCTACCTAGGACTAACAGAACTCAAATGAAGTGAGACTACTTCTATCTGTAGCCTCTGTCTCCTGGCTTTTAAAGTTACCACCTTCCAACCATGTCCTCTCATTCTATTCATTGCCATGCCAGGCTAAAGTGCTAAAGGGACGTTCAAGGATTTCAAGAAATGCATGGTTACAGTATTGTTTTTAGCTACAGTTCCTGGTGACCAGTGTAATTGCAGGTACAGCAAGCTGGTAGTACCACGATGAAATAAAAATCATTTAAGCTAGTAGACTCACAAGGTTCAGGTTACTAACTGAAAGTTTCGCAATGTGTCCAGTATATGTTCTAGATGTGCAGAGCACAAGATACTAGCTGGTCTTCCAAGTACAATACCAACTCTGTATCTTAAATCCTTACTTCTACTAGAGACATCACGTAGAAAAACAACAGCAGCCACTTTTGAGGAGTGATTATAGGAACCCAAGGCTGAGCAGATGTAACTTGAAAAGCAAGATACTCCGACAGATATCAGAGAAATCTGCTCCAATGTGTGACCAGTGAAACTCAGTCTGGTAACCAGTATGTCATACTGCTATCATTCAAGACTAATATCTGATTTGTGTCCAGTGTACAGTCACAGTTGACATCCACTGTATATTCAGCTTTTTGCAAAACAGAAGCTACAGAACAACTTTCCACAGCTCTCTTTCCCTCCTCCCCTTGTTCTTCCTGATCTCAAGCATTTAAAAATAAGTAAACAACTAAAGCAAAAAAAGTTTAGACCCAGAAGCACAAACTGATTTCATAACTTTTTTCTAAACTACATTTTACTAATTTTTTCTAAATTACATGCTTTGCATGTTGTATAGATATTTGATTAAAAACACTCTTCATGAATCAGTTGCACCCATATACAACAGTTCCTCTTTCTTTGCTGCAAAAGATATGACCATGAATTACTAGAGACAAGAAACTATCCTGACAACCTATTTAGTTGCAGGACACCCTTTTTTTTTTCATTGTATTGTGAGATACAATTAATCCTTTGTACTGAAGTAAGAATCTTAAGAACCAAATCTCTGCCTTCAATAGTTAAGAACCCAAACTCTGATTCTTGTTCTGATAATTCTCCAATTGGGGACATCCCCAATTTGCATGGAACTAGCCACAGTGGCATCTTACAGGTTTTGCAGGCAGCACTGTCTCACCTACAATCCACAAAGCGCAGTCTCTGTCATTGTCAGCGTTCTGTTACTGTTAAATAACTAAGTGATTATTTATTTCTTAGGTCTGGTACTTTCTTTGTCCATCAATATACCCCACTGGTCCACTTAATTCTGTAGGAACAATTGCTTTTGCGGTTAAAAATTTTGCCTGCTTTTCTAGGAAGAAAAACTCTGGACTGATCTTACACTAACAGCTGCAATACAAATTGGAAACCACATTTCCTAAAAGCCTGGAATCTCTTTTTAAGGTTTGTTGTTACTCTCATAGTTCTCTTCAAGAATAGCTGCGCAGACTCATAGCAACAACTGCCTGAGTATGAATCACAAGCACTAATCCAGTGAAACAGGGTCTGTAACATCTAGCAGACCCCATTTCCCCATGGTGATTGGGAAATTGCAATGCCAGCATGCTGAATGATGGCCCTTCATGATGGTTTGCTTTCCCGTTCAGAAGTTCGGTAACCACCAACAGCCATTACACTCGTGCAAGGTGGATAGATCCCACAAGTTTATGTTAGTTCTCCAATTCCAGAAGCTGATGTTTGAATGGGTGTAAGTGGTAACTGCTTCACTTATTATGTCAGTCCAAGTTTTAATTAATAAACTGTATTTGTCTTAAGGGTTTAACATGCTTCCACAAGGTAGAAAGACCTAAAATGTTTTCTAAAGCTTCTCTGATTCACAAAGATTGCCTCACAGTTAGCTTATCTAATGGTTCCAGGTCTAACTAACATATATTATCTGGCAATAAAAAAAGAGTCTGCAGGACTTTAAGATCATTGTGTGATAATATGGTAAAAACACTGCAGCTTTTAGTGTTATGAAGGGAAAATGAGCTTTCTTACATTTCACCAAAAAAAAAGCTTTGTATTGCATGGCACTGAAAACCTATGTTATCTCTCCATAGGGAGGCAAATCCTCATAATTTCAGTTACCACAGGGAGGCTTGTATATGCATAATAGTACGTATGTGTGTATAGCAAGCAAACAACACAGATGAGTCAATATACAAATTATTCGAGTCAACTCACAAACATCAGTTCACATGCAGGTTTAGCCTGTAGCATCAATATACTCTTATTGATACTGAGAAGGAGCACAGTTTTCAAAATAGTTCCCCCATATCAACAGAAGCACTTGTGGAACAAAACAGCACATAACACAAACACAGGGATCTAATAATTTACAGAGAGGTTTTAAGAGTTTTTGCTCTGAAATGAAGGTTTCAGAATTTTATGCAATTCATATTAAAATATGCTATCCCATTCCAAGCACCCTGACTCTAAAAAAACCCATAAAATCAAACACGTCTTGTGGCATGGGCATTATTGAAAAACAATCTTCACTCAAGTAACTCAGTAGATAACTATGACACCTGTCTAGGTCAGGAAATGCAATTGCTTACTGTTGATATTCTTTTTCATTTTTAAGCAGTTTCTTTCATCTGAACACATATGCCATTGCTCACCCTACACAGATTATACACTGCCACAGCACGCCAAGGAATGGAAGGCCACTGGGCAAGTCCCACAACGGGCAGCCTATGCTGCCATCGTGAGAGCTTGCGCTTCGACATCTCCTCTGAACACAAGCTGTTTCCAGCTAATGTGAAATAATTTGCTGTTACATATACACTAAATATTAAAACCATCACTGCAGTGTGATATTAAGTGTCTGCCTGCTTTCTGAGAGATGTCTGTACAGTTGCTAATGGAACAGGCATTAGCAAAGGATCCAACTGTAGTCAAATTTTACTGAGAAATGCTAGGAGAGAAAATTAAAGCTTAAGAAATATGGTTTGCTGGTGGTGTTATTCAGCCTTTTCTACAAATTTTGTCATTGTCTTCAAGAGAAGTAAAATCACATCCTAGTTTAACACGTCTTAGTTATTAGACCATAAGGAATTCAGAACTGCTTTTCTCCTCATGTGTATAATCTTCAGTAATCTCTAAAGTGTTTTTTTTTTCCCCCTCCACTGTATATTGTAGCCTTTTGACATGAGGAGTGTTTTAGGAGCTGTAATTGCAGCAGCTTGGATGACTAAATGGAGAATGGCAATGCTTCTTCCTAGTGTTTCCGGTTTGTTCTTGACTATACAAGCTTTTATCAAAGTATTTCTCAGGGTGATTCTTGACTCATCTATCCTTTATATTTTGATCTTCTTCAAACAGAAATGCATTTGCAAAATGCTATGAGGCTGATTAGCCCTCTTCCCCCAAGAAATCAATCAAGCATCCTATAGTTGCAGAGTTTTAGTACTGCGGTCATTTACTCTCAAAGCCAACATTTTGAACTTCAGACTCTTCCTTCTTGAGAAGAATAAAGTATATTTCCGCACTATCACTGAATCAGTAGCACAGATCATAGCCTAACCTGGTTCACTGAGACCCTGCAAAGACAACCTGGATGAAAAAAAWCTCAGTTCAGCTTGAAGAAGTCTTGGCAGCCTGGAAGGTAACACTCTTTCAGTAGTCAATGGACAGACTAATAGACAAGGTGATACCACAGAACCCAGCTTTTAAAAAATGAACTGTTTGTTGTTTTGTTCCCAAAAGGCTCACTTTTAGCAGAGAGGTGATGACTGAAGTATCCTGCTTCTGATCTCACACGAATTTGTCAAATGTTTACTCCAGATACAGCTGCTTTTTAGCAATGGGAATGTAATTGCAAAACGTGCAGCTTACAAACTTCTGGAAGCCTTGAGAATGAAGACTGTTGTATCTGTGTAAAATGTAACAGCAGAATCCTTTAGCTTAACCTAAAACTCCATTAAGGGGATTTCTTGGTTAACAGAGAACATTTCAAAAGAATTATTTGGGAGCTTCACAGTCAATCGTGCTGATGGATGCATTCATTCGTCTCAGAAGGGGCCCTTTCAGTACTGGGAGAGGCAATAAGCAGTAACAGGCAGGACAGCTGTGAACCACCTGGCACACTGGTTCAGCACACACTGCTCTGTGTCACAGCAATGGAGGCACAGAAAGCTCTTAGAGAAGCAGATAGGCAGAATCAATCTCTTATGAGGCAACAAAAGACCTAACTGCCAACTTCAGCTGAAGATATCTACATTAAAAGAACTGATTCTCCCCATTAAGCAGCAGTCTTTGCTAATAAATGTAACTGGTTACACTTAAGTACTCATGGAGTAATACTAAAGCAGAAGATTTCTTTCCTGAGGTACATTTCCTTATCCTGAACAAGTAAAGTATTAAATTACCTACATTTTACAGACCGGGCCAAAATTCCTGAATATTTAAAAATTCAGAATCAAGCTATAATCAAACTCCACACTTTCCACTCAGCACCAATGATGACAGGCCTTAGAGAGCAGATGTCCCTCAGCTGATAATCTGTTCCATGGCCACTCTCATGCTAATGGCACTGCTCCTTAATGAGGCCAACACCAGGACAGGATTCATCTAGTGCAATGAAGGTCAGCTGCATCACTCTCAACACATCTCCTGCAGCACAAAAGCCTGAGGGGAAAAGCTAAAGGCTCTTCAGTTGCACAGATGTGCCTGCAGGAAAACATTTCTTTGGTTATTTATGGTTGGATAAAGTCATTTACAGAATCTGAGTGGAGCCAAGGGGCCATAACCAGGCTTAAGAATCTATTTTCTCTTTTAATCCTCACAGGCATTTCTGAATGCTGGAACTACACTGCATTCATGAAACATTCCCTTCAAAGAAAATGTGTTTTTATTCAAACTCATCATTTGAAAGAGGTCTGTGGAGGTGGATTTCTGCAGAAAATTTTCCACTAGAAAATCAGGGTGAAATGTACACTTGGCATGCATTCAGTATTAATTTCTCCATCTATCTGGGCCAAAAGAGAACAGGAACTATAGAGGAGAATGGGACAAAAAATACAAAGAACTAAAGCCTTCAACAGGCACCAAAAGTAGCTCTGGCAAACATACAGATTTAAGGTTAATTCTACTCAAATCAGAATATTCTGATGTATACTAATGTTATTTTTGGAATGATTTCCCCTCACAAAGAAGGGCTCTGTACTTTCACTTCTGAGCAGATGGAGGCCAAAACAGTACATCAAAATCTCAGAATTTCCTCTGTGACTGAAATTGCCTTTACTGATTATTTTCACCAGTGACTGGCAAGGATCTGTCTTTGCTAACTGCAAACAGAAGTTAATTGGAAGAAAGGACTATGTGAACCTTGAGATGGACAAAACTAAGGCATTTCAGAAGATGTGCCTCAGGGAGCCAAATGAAAATACAGGGGGAAAAAAGAGTCAACGTATGAGTGAAAGGGAGGCTGGGGAAGCTGCTAAAAAAGGATGGGTAGAGCTTAAGTACAGTCTTTCTGCTAATAGTCCTATCTGTCCCTCAATTACATTTTCTATCTTATGCCTCTAAATATCATCCGTTAAGGATTCTTGTTATAGCTAAAGATAGTCCTAAAATGTGATTTAAAAATATACTTTAATGAATATGTTGCTTAACTTTCTTCTGGCTTTCTCTTTTTCACTATTTACACAGTTCTCAGTGATCTTCTGTTAGATCACTTCATATATTTAGGACATTTCCTACACACAGGTGCATAAACATGGAGTTATTTCAATTAGCTTCCTATGATTTGCCATAGAGCAAACCAGAAGTTCGGTTTTAATTTAGTGCACCTGTAAAACATCTGGCTGTGAAACCTCATCACAAACTTAAAATAATCGTCCCTGCAACCAAATGAATCAGCATTTGCTCCAGTCAACTTACCCAAGACTCATCCTAATTAATAATGCTTTCTTCATTTCTCTCAGTTTTGTATTAGCCTTCTCTGGGAAGTTAAAATAGGTTCAGACACCTCTGCCATTTTACATATGCAAAGGATTTTTGTCATATTTCTCAGATTCTATAATCTAAAACACTGTCAAAATCTTCTGTTGGGTTCTTTATTTGTAAACCCTATGTGACTTATGTAACACTGTAAACTTATAAACAAGGCCATCTTGATTTCCACCATATTGTCAATCTTCTTTCCAGGTAAGTACTATATAGAGGTATGGTTACAGCACTGAAAAAAGCAAGAAACTACTAAAAGAAACAAAAATGTTCACATACAGATGTTATATGTGTGTGCACTTCACCAAAGCACAGAACTAAGTACCAATACTTACTACTTTATTATACATAGCATGTACATCTATGACAAATATTTTCATTCTCTGCATAATCTTAAACAATCCTGCAAGATATTTGACCAATTTAGACAGTTTAGATTGTCCCATTGCTAATATCACCATAACTTAAAAAATATATATATTTACATTTTGGAAACTTATATATGCATTTATGAAACTTTTTGAACACAACTCAAAAAATGAGTTATGCTCAGAAGCATTTGTAACTTTAACTGGATACTGACTGAGAAGCACACATGTAGAAAGGTCAGAAGATCAGCAACTCTCCATGGGTGTGCTGGAGTATCACCCCAGATCACACTTAGCTTTGTCTCAATAGTTTGCATAGAGAGGGAGGATGATTAGTTATCTTGGGTCAAAGATGCAATGCCAGACTCCACACTTATTTATGCCTTCTATACATCAACTTTAAACTGGATAAAATTTTCAGTGTCCTTATCTATTTCTGTCACTTGTCACTGTGAAGATCAATTTAACTTTACAGCATCCAAAGCACCTTTTATTCCTTTTTTGCTGCCATGGCACATCTCAACATGATTCTTTCATTGAGTGCTCTTAGGTCCCCAGTGGGCACTTAAGACTCTCAGAGAAGCTATGTAATGAAAATCAGTATGACTGGCTGCAACCTACCGGTTTTCCTGCACTTCAGTTAAACAAAAAAACAAAAAAACCCACCACAGACAGACACACAGACACACACACACACACACACACCCCTCACTGCTGGAGGGAGAGAAAGAGAGAGATGATAATAGAATTCAGGAAAGAAAACTAAGCTGGCCATAAGCATTCAGCGCAAACCTGTATTCATTGCATGCAGAGGAAAGACAGTGATTTGAACTCAGTCATAAAAGAACTACAGGCCTTCAGACAAGAACTTCTGATACTAGTTTACATGACAGATAAGTTTATACAAAAGTCTGTTTCTTTCTAATATACATTTCCCTTCAGTTCACCTGACAAACAGAATTAGTCATGAGTCATCTATCCAATGTGTTCTCAAAGTCAAACAGAATAAGTAGTTACAGTACATCTTCAGAATATGCTACATTTTATTTATAATTCTTATTGTCTGCAGGTGATTGCCAGTATACAACAGCAGACTGAATATGTTTCTAACACAGTTTCAAAATTCATATATTGTTTCAGTACTTAATAATATTATCTGTCTTGTTTTCAGCTTAAAAGTCACGCTTCAAGGGGAAGCTGAAGGATGATGGACCCTTTAGCTCTTTAAAGAAAACCACTTTGAGGCCTCACTGTTTCTGCTTTGAAATTAGTTAGAGGGGGTATAAGAGTAATAAATTATTCAGTAGAATGTGCAAAATTAAATGCTAGTTATAAATATTTTGAACATTATCATTCAAACTGCATTTTCAAGAGGTATAGTCACAGAAACCAAAGGTAACACAAGATATTTCATCACATGAACATTTACTTGCTTACAATCATTACCTTTAAAGGAAAGCCATTACTATAAGTAAGAGAATATGTTATTTTGTCCAATTTCATTTCAGTCCTCAAAATCTGTATGTTCTTGTGCTGCATTCCTGGTAATTTTGCATAATCAAATTTATTTACCTCAGTTTGTAAGCCTGTTTAAGCATTTAACTATTTACTTGTATGTTTTTTGAGGAAAACATGTAACTGATTTGTCCACAGCAAGGTGACAGGAAGATTAAAGGAAATCTTTGTTGTTTATAAAAATGTATTTTTTTCATTTGTTTTACTTTTTTAGCTTCAATCTTCAGTTTAGTGACTTAAACCTATTCAAGTATCTAGGTAGGTATAAAGGACCTCTTTCAGAGCTAACCACTCTCCACCATCATTCTGCTGCAATCCAGATGAGGTTTGCAAGATTGAGGCATTTTTCTCCTCCTGCCAACAAGAATGATCATGTTCTGCTTGCAGTGTTTTAAAGTACATATTGTAGTTCTTACGTATCTAATTACATCATATGTTTGAAATAAACCTGAAAGCGCAAATGGTGGACTATTTCTACCCAGAGAGCTATGTGTCCAACTCTACTTTCTGGGGCTAAGAAGAGCCTTGCTTTACAGCAATGATTCTGGCTAAACACTGCTGTTACGGTACAGATGACCAAGCCAATTAACACTGATTGGCATCTGCTCTGCATTTTATGGGTGGAAAGCATGGGCAAAGAAATCCTGTGCTTCTGACTTGGCCATTGTTTACACTTAGAATGAGGGGTTTTGACTTCCTGCGGTATGGAGAATCAGGACGAATCTTCCTTAAAGCTGAATTACACCCAAAACAGGAATTTTTCAATACTGATTACTGAATGGGAATTAGAAAATTATAATTCATCTTTACAGYTTCCGATTGTTGCAACTTTGCATGAATCATTACCAAATTTGAGAGACGCACACAGGTATTTTCACATATATGGTGCTTGGAGAATATTATGGTCTGTATGTTTGGTTGCATACTCTGGAAAAAATCCTTATGCTAATTAAAGGAATGACAAAGGGTGTCTACTTTGTCATCAGTCAAAGACTAACGAAAACTTTCATAAAAGAAGTAAATACAAACAGGTGAATTACTTGGGTGGTTTTTTTGTATTGTTTTTTTTTAACCTTACAGCTTTTACCTTGCTTATCTCTCTAAGCTCCTTTAGATGAGGAAAATTGTATATAAGAATTCCTTACTGTGGCTTGTGTGATGTATAAAATATTTCAAAGAAGTATTCTTTTTTTTTTTTACATATGAAATACATTATAAACACCGTTATAAATTCAAGAATTGTTCTAATCAAAAGGCAAATAAGGCACATGAATGCCACTGCTAAGGAAACAAAACCTGCTTGGTACAGAGTTTATTCTGTCCCTGCAAAACAAGCTCAGGAAATGTCTATATGTTAGAAGAAGTCCAGACTAATAACATCTAAAAGATTTCTGTCTCTTCAGGAGGTAAAAAAGCAACTTGAGAATCTTTTGTTGGAATTCAGAAAATACATCCCCCCAGCCTCCCTTTATAGAAGGCAATATAGCCCTGTAGCCCATTCAACACAGTATTGCCACATTGATAGGAATAGGCCATGGACGTCATACTGACTTTGCAAGGCCTCAGGACTGAGTTTTGTCAGGCTTACTTTGTCTGAACTTTTCTTGACCTGCCTGGAGCTTTGTTTTAGCCTGTTTTGCTATAGTAGCAATTTTTCCAGAGAGTAGGTGGCTATGCCTAATTTGTTTTACTTTTGCATATCTTTGTACGGTGTAACCATAATCCTACACATATAGCTGTAACAAGTAGTTATTTTGTGTAGAATTAAATATTTATGACCCTAGCATAATGATGGTATGACAGCAGAGGCCTTGAAAGCGCAGACTCAGTTGCAGCGCAGAGGAGTACTGACACAGGATAATAAGAGAAGGGACAGAGGCTGGCACAAGAGAGCCCAGAGCCATAAACAACTCACCAGTGGTCTGTTAAAGAATGTAGATCTGCAGCTGGTCAAAATCAGTTTAAGGGCAACAAAGAGAATAAAATATCCAATGTATGCAAAACACATCCTATACAGTAAATTCTCCTTTAACATGGACTTACAAACCAATGAAGAAAGAGCAAGGTGTAAAATGTGTTAGCAAACAGGTAAAAAGGATCCTAAGCAGATCTGACAGTGAGGAGGAGGAGGAGATCAGCACTAACATCGTATTGCTCTCAGCAAAGGACTTGGGATCCTGACATCTCACCAGACCCCACTGAAGCTGTCAACCCTACAAACCTGCGAGGCAGTGGAAGGGTGAACACCACAGCAGAGAAAGGGGCAGACACAAGGAAGCATGCATTCAGCTATTTTAACTGTATTATTGAGATCTTTTTTCTGCAATACTATTCTTTTCTTTGTTTGCTTCCTCCTTATTTTTCTGTAACAAATTTGAAGTAATGATAGTTCTTTGATTAGTCTGTTAAGATTTCAGTTACACAGAGAATAAATTATTGCCTTTACATTTAAAGTCTGTTTCCTTTCTGCCCTTAAGAAAATACTGAGCGTAAGAGAAGGTTCAATTTAGACCCCCACAAAATTTCATTAAATAATTTCTTAGTGTTTATTTGGGTTTTCAGTGTCTTTAAGAGATACTCCAGGGAACAAGCTGCACCTTGCACAGAAGCACAGTACAGCCAAAGGGTTGCTCCTGCTGAAGCAACAGTTCCTGCTCCCTCTCAGTTTCTGCAGACAAACTGGCTCAAAAAGTCAGGTTGCCTCCATTAAGCTGAACAACGGTAACATGACACAGGGAAAAGCCATTCGCGCTACAGCACCTGCAGGAACTCAGAATGGCCACAGCTTGCTACAGCAAAACACTGAAGCCACACACAAGGCGGCACTCCCAAAGAAACAGAAGCCCCTATTATGCCTAGGAACAAGGTGACATCTCACCTCCACGGCTCCTAATTTCCTCTGAAGCTGGTACCATATTCGCAGTGCTGAAACTGCTTCTTTATTAGACTCTGAAATAAAGAAGCTAGTTCAGAAGTCTGGATCTCTCCCTTGTCTCAGAAAAAAGGCAATATTTTACACGAATGACTATCTAAATATGGAGACACTTCTTAGCAATTAAAGATTTTAAAAAACAGTTTTGAGAACTGAAAAAAAAGTGGGTTTTATTATTTGGGGAAAGAAAACAATTTTGACCATATGTGAAATGGAATTTTAATTGCTATTAAGTCATGATTAAATGAAGATGCCTAACACAAGAAATACTATAACATAGTTTAAAGCTAATTTTAAATATGGTAAGTGAATTTCCCTCAACAAAAATAGAGGCAGTTACAAGTATGCTAAACATGCATGTGTATACACACATGAAAACAAATATTATATGCTAAACATCACTCAGAACACAGATTCATGAACCAATGTTAATGGTACCATGAAATGAAAGCACTGAGCCAGTAAAGAAAGTATCAACAGTCCATTTTGAAACCAGACAAGCTTAAAAGGGGTCTGTTTTCCCCCACCTTTACAAACATGGCACTAAGGGAGTTATTCAGACTCTGTCAACTGAGCAAGCAACATTTCTTTCCTCAGCTTTATAGCATTCTTCACAACTCCTCATCTGCTCAAGCAAGAAGTAAGCAAGCTTATAGAAAAAAAAGCCACAGAACAACACTGGGAAGCAGCCTTGCAGCTCRGTTAGACCCGTGCAGCCTGAAGCTCGTCTGGAACCACTTCCTGCACAATCTTTCCAATTGTTTTTCCCTCCACTTACCCTTGCTATGTTTGGGTGCACTGCTCTTTTACATTTAAATAGAATTCATGCATCTATACGTTTGCACAGATATCTGAAGAAAAAAGATGCTTATGCTCTGTCGTGTACTTTACAAGATACTTAATCCTAACAGAATATTATTTGGATAAGATTCTTCCTTTCCATTTCAAGTAACATAAAATGTAAGAAAAGTCTGAAATAAATTCATTGCTTCTAGAAGAACCTACTCTGATAAGGCTTCCTTTCACTTCAGGCTATCTGGAACTTCTGTTCACACAGAGAACATATCCCTTAAACTATAAAGTGGGCATTGTATCAATATAACCCACACATTAAAACATGAGTGTGCTTCTATGATCAGTGAAGTCCAACACCAACAGCCAACCTTTTATCGATGTCCTTTCCAAGGAGTATAAAAAAATGGGAGCACATAACCCACACATCACCAAAACATATGGGCTGCTAACTGCGAAATAGTCACATATAAGTCAAAACATTAGAAGAGACTACAAAGAACATGTTCTCCTCCATGGAAAATATTTTTGCAAACAAGAAGACAGCACATAGAGTAGGCTGCAACTAGTAGACTGCAACTAATACTAGGCAACTGATTTCAAAGCTGCAGGCAGTCATCAGGCTACTCATTTTCACTTTTCTGCACAAGCATTACAGCCACTTCAAGGAGATCAGTAAATCTAAAAGACTATAGGTTTTGAYTGATGTGTTATTTCCTTACTGACTGTGCTAATTCAGCAAAATGGTAAAACTGAGCTGAATCATCATGCAATTCTGCAAGAAGTTTTAGAATACTAGCTGTAAAATAAATACACATTTTATATCTATTCATAAAGCTGCTGGACTCAAAATCTGCATCTTCCAGAAATCTGCTGAACTTTACAATGCACTAGAGTAAGAATTCTGATATTAAGAATTAAAAAAAAAAAATCTAATATGGTAGTCACAACTACATGGAATAGAAATGCCTCTTAATGGACAGGGATAATGTACAATGTACTGAAACATTTTCCAGTAGGCGGTATGTTCACCGTTTCAGTACAAGATACACGCACAGGATGCTTCACTATAGCAACTAAGAGAAATATTCACACTGTCTGCATTGGAATTCCAGCTCTGGGAGACCTACAAACACCTCTGCTATTGTACTTCCAGCTTCACATTCAGTTCTCAGTCCCCCAACATCCAAAATGCTATGTGTCAGCATGCAGCTGGGTGCCGCTCAGACACACATGAGCTGGCTCCCTTGCCAAGGAAGCCCATGTGGGAGAAGCTGCATATGGACACTCAAGCTCTGTCCCAAAACAGATTTCTGCACATAACCAGCAAGTGCCACAGAGGTTCAGCAGCTTCTAAAACATGGGAACAACTGATAAACACCCTCTGCATTTTGAACCTCAGTGTGCACCAAGGCACTACTAGCAAAAACAATATAGCTACAGTCTTGTTGAGGATACTGCTCCAGAAAGCCACTGAGTGCAGGAGCCTTACCAGTCTTCATCCTGAGGCTGATCCAGAGAACTCCTCTTTCTTCATTAACTGTAGAGAGAGATTAGCCTCCTTCTTGATAGAAGGAAACAATATTTTGCCTGAGGAGGCTCTGTTTGAGTAGCAAAACATGCCTGCAAGATTCAAGATAGGCACCCCCCATTGCTGCAGATGGTTGGTCCCAGTGTGATGGCTCTAACCAGAATGCAGGAAGGAAAAGCTTGCACCCTTTAACTTTCAAGCACTTGTAAATTCAAGGCTGGAAACCCAGAGGCTGGATTAATCTAATCTAAATTCATCCCAGGTCCTTGCTCCTACTATTTCCTGCCTGCTATGTCTCTCTGAATACACACAAAAAGCCATTAGGAAACACCAAGGTACGTAAACCTCCATAAAGAATAGTCTGAGATAGATTTCTAGAAATGCAAACAAAGGCTGATCACACCTGTCCCTGAATATCACCCCCAAAAATGTGTTATGCCTTCAGCAGGTGGGTCATCTGTATATAGAAGCAACACCACACCATATTTTAATATTAAATTTTATTTTTTTATATATTTATATATCTGAACATTACGAGAAAAACTAATTTGGGCCAAGATTTTTAGCTGCCTGAAATCAGACTTCCAGTTTTGCAGGAAATTAATCCAAAGAGTTCAAATAAGAGAGAAAGAGTAACTGAAAAAACGTTCTAAGGTAAAAAAAGAATGAAAATAAAACTAAGAATCATTAGGAGGATGATTAAGAATTTTTCTAATCAAAATGACAGCAAAAATTCTGTTCTGGTTCAGAGAAATTAAAATCCGTAGACAAGCTGTAATCTACAATGGGACTTAGTACTTTAGCAAGCCTAAGTGAAAGAGAAGATGTTTACAAAGAACTGGTCATCTGTGGGCTATATTTCCATTGAGTGTATTATGTGCATCAGCAAGACTGTTCCCAGGAAAAAAAAAACAAAAACAAAAAAACCCACACACTCAGAAAAGCCTAATTCTCCAAAATGTATGGAGAACCTTATTTTTTCTAATGAGTGACTTCTTTTCTATCTCTGAAAAGTCTTCAGTTTGTAATTTATTTTAGAGATTAAAAGTTTTTAAAAGTTCAAATGAGTCCCAGTTGTCATGTTATGCCAATGTAATGACATTGTTATGTGTAATATATCATCCAACTGACATCTTTGTGGTACCAATGGGGAATGAAAGATAATGGATTACAGTGAAGGACCTTGAAAAGGCAGGTTTCAGGGTTTAACGATTTCAGCTTAGGCAAAAAATTCTTTCTGAATACAGCATTCTGCTTCCTCTTGTTCATTCCGTTAATTTTCTCATTCATTTAGGCTTAAAATGTTAGTAACAATCTGTTCATTAGCAAGTCATTGCAACAATTGTGTATTTATTAGTCACCCTCCTTCAAAGAGTCATATATTGCTGTCAATAGCTTCCCAAAATCTTAAGCTTTGAAAATGACTAACATTGAAATCAAGAGCAATCACTGCAAATATAACTACACCACTTCATTTTGGTGGCAGTGCTCGCTTTGAATGACATATTCATCTGAAGTATACTCAAAACAGTCCTGCATTGGACATCTGAAAGATGCTCCAGAAATCTCAGTTTCCTGACTTGATCACCAATACAAATGGCAACAGCTATTTCAACTGCAGACTGCATTCTTCACAGGGACTATGATTTCTTTTAGAGAAGATGAATAAACAAAGGCCCAGAAGAAAAAAAGAAGAGAAATGTTGAACCAAGAAGAAGGAAACACAGCGGGACTGGAAGGGAAAGACAGATGAACAGAAAATGAAAAATAATGGAAAGAAAAGAAATATAGAAAAAGAAAAAAATAAAAATAGTATTTCATGACAACTAAATGATAATGTAGATTTTTTCTTTGGGAATGATGAGAACAGATGACACTCTGACCATTGTCTATTTTTTATACTAAATCAACAAAATCAAATGGAAAGATATGTTCTCAAGCTGAAGACATTCTTTCTCCTTAAAATTTGTTTAAAAATCAGTGTGCTGGACAAAGGATAAAAGTAACAGATTTTACTGACTGTGGCATTTATCCAAGATCACAGCAGAGCCCTGGCAACATATAAATTCTCTAAACATCTTGGCAAATAACACATCTCTCTTTTTCTTTGATCCTATATATGTATAAATAAATATATATATATATATATATATATATATATATATAAAATGAAAAGTAGAAAAAATACAACATGGAAAAAGAGAGATCCATTGCAAAACAGCCGAGAGTGTCGTAACACTTTCCTGCCGTAATTAGAGCTGGGACTTGCACCAGATTCTTCCACCTCTCAAGTGCGCATTCCAGTAACTCCGAGTTGTTCAGCTTTTTCAAACATCAAAAATGGGCATGAAGAAGTTGATTCTTAGTTTCAAAGATGTCTTCATAATTCTGGGTGTTGGAAAAAGTATTTGTGGGCAAACAGGAAAGGTTTCATCTCTGTAAGCATTCAAAACACTGACAAGCTGACATAAGTTGGTAGAGCTCCACCTAAGCTAACAAAGTTATGCTCACTCAGAGCAGTTAAGGACATGAAATTCAGAGTACATCCAAACTTCTTTTTCTACTAATAATTCCCTAGAGTTTAAAGTCATTAAAGACTTTACATGTGCAATTTCCAATGGCTGCAAAGAGCCTGAAAAACTAAACACATTTCTCACCCTTCATCAAGTTCACATTTGCTTTGAGCACTGGGTGAAGGTTTATGCTGATCAGTTCTTACAAAAAAAAATTAGCTCACCTCTCTCTAGTTCCAATGCCCAGCTCCAGTAATGGTTGTCTGACAGCAAAGATTTCCTTTACTAAAGGTCCAAAGAATCCAAACCAATATACCTGTAAATATCAAAACAGGAAGATATTAGAATTAAACCTTTACTAGTTAAGTAAATTAAATTATATATTTGGAAGTGGTAAATTACACCGAAGCCTAAGCTTTGGTAATGTCTCTGCCTCCTTTGGGATGACTCTCAGAATAGAATGTTTCATTTCTTTTTTTTTTTTCCTAACAATTCTCTTCAAAATATTGCCAGTGAATACAAAATGCATATTGAAATATAGTTTCTCTTATCTTTAACCAATTTCAGCTAATATGTAAGCACAACAATGAAACAAGTAAATTGATAATTCCTTCTCTTCTCTCTTTTCTGCTTTATTTCCATCAAAAATTGACTCCACTCTACTCCCCAGGCTGATTCCTGTTTAATTACTATAAAATATTTTGGGTAGAAGAAAGTCAAATTCATCCCTATTGTAACTTCCTCAGTTCCCACTTGCATAGAAAAATCTCACTTGCAGATTCATGTATATACAAGGGGACAAATATCCATTATTCATGCTCAAAATAAAGCCTGCCCCTCATCAGGAAGGGAAATTCCTGAAGGTCTACCAGACTTCAGAGAACACTCATTGCTGTTTCCATGTGTTAACTAGGAACAGAACTATATTCACTGCCCAGAACTACGATTCACAGAACTCATTAAATATCTATGTGTATGTGGATAAAGAACTCACTGTAGCCTTAGGAGTCAGTTCTCAGAGCTGCTGAGTATTAGCAATTCCTGTTAACTCAGCAGTGGAAAGGGTCAGGCCTTCTAGTAAATAGTGAAAGTCAGGGAGAGTCTCTTGTGTGCTTCTGAGTGAAACCAGTAAACAGAACAGAGCAAAAATGGAAACAAAAATAGTGCCTTGAGCATATAAACAGTAAGTGCACAAAAATGGGTAACTAACACCCGTATTTAGGCACATAAATAGTGGCAGTCTGCACTTTCAAAATGCTGAACACTTTACATTTACATACAGCATTAGCTGCTCAACTTGGTGGGGAGAGCAGAAGTCGTTACTTAGACAGATAATTAAAGGTTGGAAGCCCTAAACTGAGAATCTGAAGGCTTCTGAAATACTGAAGTCCTTGTAAAAAGAATATTCTTAAAAGTTGAAAGAATGTTGTGTTTTATTTGCCTTTAAGGTTAAAACTTAAAAGAATCTGTATTTTATATGTCTATTTTCAGTTTTATAGGCCTGCTATGTATTTGTCATAGCATGCCACCCTAGTAAAGGGTACTTTCCATTACAGGCTTCATAATGTTTTTGTGTTAAATTGTTGTGTTTCCTGGTGTTCTGAATGCCACAGACATACAACAGAAGTTTAAGTAATGCTGATTTGCTCACTAACAAATATCATAAACTTACCTTAAAGGGCTATAAATGAGGAGATTAAAAGGATTAGTCTCAAATAAAAAGGATTAGCACTACTATGCTATGTCTATGACTACTATGCTGTATGTACGAAGGATTGCCTTCAGACTTTTCCACAATTCATTGTTTTGTTAAGTAACAAATCACTTCCATACATATATACACAAACTTACATTTTATAGATACATAATAAAGGAGTATTTATATATATAATAATATGCACACAACTAGCCCTTGAGAGAGCATACTGTGCAGTTGGCTCTCAGATTACAGCCATCATTTTTAATTATTTGCATATACAAACCTATATTCCGTAGTGCATATTAACTTACTGCAGTGAAATGAGATTCAGCAGAGGGATAGTTTAAAATACTAAATGACATTTGAAAACATTCATTCTCTAACAACAAAGGTGCCACCAAAAGATCCACATGAATTAAGCCCCCCTCTTTTTATCTAAGAATATATATTTTCTTACTATTTTTTTTCATTGGTTTGTTTCCAGATAAAAGTTTGAAAGTTTTCTAGAGATACTAATCCTTACTGTGAAGTAATATTTAAAACATAATAGTCTAGTCAGGCCAAAATACATCTCATGGTTCACCTTAACAAGGATAAATAGACCCAGACTCATGAATACCAACAGAAGCTTGCTGATTTAATCAACTGAAGATCCAGCTCAGAGTATTTTCTCCTTTGTTATACTGTACAGATAGCTCTTTTCCTTCCCCCCCCAAAAAAGTGTACTTATGTCTTTTCTCTCTTCGCTCCAGCAACCTGTATCTTTTTAATACATACCTGAAAGCATTGAATGCTGCCATCTCTGCTTTTGCAAAAAAAGAGACTAAGGAACAAAAATGTTACTTTCCTGGTCTCACAGAAAGTCTCAAGTAAAACTTGGACTAGAATAACAAATAAACTATTACCTGTCACTTACTAGAGCTGTTTTATAAGTTAATTTCCAAAGATAATTGTGGATCAGTCTTCAGAATTGACTTTTTCCTGTAAGTTTTCTCTCAGTTTGTGTCTTGTATTTATTAAGAAACAATAATAAAGAAAAAAGTCTAGGATTACTGTCTCTCAAACAAATTTTCTCATACGAGTTAAACACAACAGCTCTCAATCCTTCATCGTGATGTACAGGTAAACAGAAGAAGGACAATAACAATACAGCATATCCCCTATCAAAATGAAAAAAAATCACTGAAAATCACTTAAATCGCTGGCTGAATCCTTCATAATAGAGAACTTTGATCAATAGGAAATGCCTACAAAAACAACATATTTCCTTTTACTCTGCAATACGCTCAGACTGTAAGTACTATATAGCTTTAACAGTCACAGAAAGTCTACCTTTTGTGATCACATTTTTTGTCAGAATTCAAATTATTCGTTATTGTTCTCCAGTATTTCACTTCAGGAGGTTGAAAACAGGAAGCCATTCAACATACGGAGCCTGTCAGCTGGAGAACCAGCCGTCCAGCCCTCTTTCCTCGCAGGGTTGGTTTAAGACATTTAGCCTTAAAATGCTTGAAAAAAGCTATGGTTGACAGACAGCACTCACTCCCTTTGGAAAAGCAAAGATCCCATGAATACCAGGACCCCATAAATAACCAAACCATCCCTTTAGCCTGTGCTATGTAGGAAATTCTGCAAGCATGCTCACCAGACTATTATTATTATAGTAACTTAGAATCTAAGCTCAACATTTAAAATGCCCAATCCAATTAATAATTTGAATAGCCTCTTTCTAACCTGTCTAGGGTTGCTAGAAGATTGACTTCTTATTCATCATGCCTGGATATTCAGTCTTGCTACTGCTTAGCTAATGGGACCTACCCAGCAGCTCAAGAACGTTCTCTGGGTCACAGTATTTCATGGCATCACCCAGCCCAGCCCAGCAGAATCTTTCCCAAGCCAGAGAACTGACTTACTGGCATCCTGCTACCTTCCCTTTCCTTTTTACACTTCAAAATATCTCCATCAGTGAAGCTCAAATAACCCGCTGAATTTTATCAGGGAATGATACGCTTCCTGAAGAAAAAGTCTGTTAGCCTCTTAGCCAATCTTCCATGGCTATCCCATCACTACAGCAGAGGTAGAGAGAGGCCACAAAACTGTGCACAAATGGGTAACTCCTGTCGTTAACCACTACTTTTACAGATGAGTCAATGTCACTACACAAAAAATGGACACACTTGCCAAGAAGAATTTAATGCATCTTAACAAGAATGTGTTTTCAAGAGAATGGTTATATATCATTTGTTTTTAACTGAAAAAAGGGAACTGAGGTTCCATGAAGATTTGGACAAGGAATTCTTGTTTTCTTCACATTTTGGGCTGTCAACAGTTTTCATTCGCACATGAATAAACAACATCAAAGACTGACAGAGTCACAGGAGTGTGTGGTTTTGGGGTGGTGGGGAGAGAGAGTGAGTGTTTGTTTTGGTTGCTGTGCACACTTTGTTATTTCTTGAGGGGAAGTTTTGGAGAGAAGGAATTAAATGAAGGTAAAAAAGGGGAAAAATAACTGACAAGAAAGAAATAAAGAGCCTGAGAAACCACAGAGAGGAAGCAAACAAGGCAAATGGAGGCATGCTGATTTAAACGAACTGAATGAGAGAACAGTGCAGAGTTGAATCAAGCATCAACTCAACATAAGGGAATGAATGTC
The DNA here is from genome assembly GCF_003343035.1 of Apteryx rowi. Taxonomy (NCBI): domain Eukaryota; kingdom Metazoa; phylum Chordata; class Aves; order Apterygiformes; family Apterygidae; genus Apteryx; species Apteryx rowi. Next base: position 7,963 of record NW_020451226.1, on the reverse strand, counting down.
CATACGGAAAACCCTGAAAGCCACCTGGCACTCAGGGCCATCAGGACCTGAACATCTCCTTTATAGCTACCACTTTCTGCTCCTATTGGATTAATTGCTAGGTAGTCTAGCTATTAGCTTCTTTCTTCTCTGATTTAATATGACTGGGGGCTTCTTGCTCTTTTCCCTCTTTTTCCCCACTATAATCTTATGGATAGGCTCACTATTGCAGAATTCCAGGTATCTGATAGTAAGGTAAACTCTAAAGCCATGCAGAGATACTGGTTCAGTCCCGTGTTCAGTAACAATTCAGCCCATATCACAACCCAATTTTCTCAAAGCATCCTAGGGATTGCTCAATCCAGCATCTGCACAGCCTGATGTTGCTAGTCTTATGAGACTGGATAAGGGCATCTGTGGTAGTACAGATACCTGTGGCAAACTTTTTTCTGATAAAAACTCTCATTCTCTTCATAGTGATTTGGAGATTTTTTTTTTTCCAGCATACAAATATGGTCATGCAAGTATATGTGTTTCAGCCTGTTCTGTACGCAGAAGTACAAGAAACTGTACTCAAGGAACAGAGCTCTGAAAGTATCAGTAGTATTTCTGCTACTACATATCCCATTATATCTGGTCCTATTTAGGAATAGCCTATTCTGGAGTAAAACTGAATGCTTCTGTTTCCAATAAAATGTGAATTAATGAAAGGATACCCCTGGGGTCTCATTAAAAATGTAATAAATAAGTAATACAATAACAAAGGAAAACAAGTAAACTACTTATATGTTTAATGAATAAAATAAAATTTATTTCATGAAAATAGAGAATATTTTTTCCCCTGTGGTACAATTTGAAGTACCCAGCAGACTCTCATTTAATATACCATGCTACAATAACTATACAGTTCTGATTAAAACCAAACAGGGACCAAATTAGGAATGCACTAATGATGATAATGTTCTCTTCATGAAATCCTATGGCATTTTTCAGATCCCTAAGGACATCCCAGAACGTATCAGAACTCCCTAATAACCCAATATTATGTATTGGTACATAATATGAATGAAAAGTAATATGAATGAAACAAAGAATTTAAGGAAATAGTATTCACTAAATGGGATGAGAAAGAGAAGGGAGTTAGGGTGAAAACAACCCTGGGATACGTTTTCTGTCATTTCTTCACCTGTTCAACACACACTTTCTGAATCAGTGAAAACAGGCATCTGTCCACAGATGCATGTTAAATAACTGCTCTCTCTCAAGTTCGAGGTACACTTTGGCAGGAGACAGCCACATTGACCAACTGCTGTCCAGGCTCTCCATTCAGCTACTGATGTTTTCTCAAATGAGAAGGAAAACAAAGCAAGAGGGGCTTGGTACAACACCTTGCACTGAATATTCAGTGATGACTAGCATCTTCGTCAGGGCACAAAAGGTAAATTCAGAGAATGAAAAGTATTACTTTAAGCCCAGACCTCTGAGGTGCTGGCAACTCCAACTCTCTCTCTAGTCTCCTAAGAATGAAGAGCTCCAAATGGAGCACAAAGCAAAGTCAACAATTCAATGAAGCATCTGCACAAGTTCTTGAGAGGTGGGACAGTATAAAGGACAGTGGCAGTCCTACCAATTAAACAGAACTTGAAGCTATGCTTACCAAACCTTACAAAATGGACTGAAAGACTAATGACTCATATCAGCATACACAAACTCAGATTTTAAAATGGTTGTCTTTACTGCAATAGCAGCTGCTTTATAGACTATTGCATCATTAAAAGGAGCAGTATTCCTTTGATGCTGTGGAAAACCAGACACACTTACAATGGGAGAATGACCAAGAAGAAATTAAATGTAGAACTCATTTAGGTAACTACTGTCTTTCTCAAGGACTTCATTGTGAACCAGTTTACTTGCAATTAAATAAGGGAGTATAATGACCTGTTACTCTTTTGTGTGAGTTACACCCTCCCATAGGTATAACCCAAGGAAGAATGTAGATGCAATGAATCCATTGCTTCCTCCACTGCATAGGTGATCAGAAGCAGGCAAACAAAGGCACAGGGAAAAGGGAGCAGGAAGCGGAAATCTTTTACTCTAAGGAAAGGCCTTTTTTAAGAACAAATGGTCTTAAAAATATGCAAAGTGGTGATGCAAATGGAAAAAAATAACCTGCTATCAATGTCCACTGGCAATACACAGAAGAAGGGYTGTAAAACTGCTGTCCAGAAGAGTTGAGAGATAAGGAACATTTATTTCACAAAGGGCGCTCCTACCTTACAGATCTACTGGCGTTCTTTAAAGGAGTCAACAATCATAGAACAAGAGCAAATTCAAGGAATTTGGTCAACTTGGATTTCCAAAGGGCTCTTGACAAACCCTTTTAAAAATACTGAGATGTTACAAGATAAAGAAAAGGATGCTCCCTTGGATAAATAACTAGTTGAAGACGGGATAACAGCAGATAGGAATTAAGTCAATTTTCACAAAGCAAGGTGAGAACACCCACTGGATTCTGCAATCAAGCATATGCATAAAACAAAGTGGAAAACAGTGTGAATAGCAAGGGCGTAAACTTGTTGGTGGCATTATATTATTCATGAGCCTAAAAATGAAGGCTGACTGTGAAGAGCTCTATAAAGACCTTTCAAAACTGACTAGGCAATATGATGGCAGATGAAATTCAACATTTATAATTGTTAAGTCATGCATGAGGAGAGGGAGAGGGAATCCTAACGTATGCATACAGTGATAGAGACAGGCTCTGCAACTACTATTACCACTGTGGTGAAAATCTGGGGTTATAACAGAAAGTTTTATTAGATCCCAACCCAACCATCAGAACCAGCATAGATCTATTTTCTAAATCCACACTGAGCCTCCATGAATACTGTGAGACATTTTAGTTACCTCTTCTCAAAAAGAATATAAGACCTCAAGAGAAGGATGCCAAGGGTGATCAAGATATGGAATGGCTTTCATAATATGAATGGCTAAGTAGGGTAAGATAATTCAGCTTGACAGAGAGATGACAATGAGGAAATATAATATATGTCAATGAAATTACATGCATCATGAATAGGGTCAAGTGCTCACTGTAATAAAAGAAGCTTATTACATCCAAGGTTATTAGATTTAAAAAAATAATAAAAATAAAAAAATAAAGAGATACCAGCTCTGCCTAAGGAAGTCCTGTAGAGGCTAACATGCCTCTTCCATGTATTCTTAAATCATTTGTTACCCTTGCATATGTAACCACCTGGTTCAATTAATTCATAGGATGACCTGATCATTCTCAAGAACCAGGTGCCAAATAGTGTGGAGGTCACTTTGTTTATGAGAGAATATTTGGAAGAAATAGGTACTACTTCCTCTTGGAAACCATTTCAGTAGCTAAATCACTTTGTAATTATAGGTCAGTATTAGGTACAAACTATTTCAGAAGTTCCACCTCCAATGCTTTTTTTTTTTTTCCTGCCCTGTGCTGCATTACAGTAAAACTAATATTCTCTGCTACTAGATAGAGAATTCAGGTACTCTTGGCAAACAAGAAGCAGAGGGCCCTTTCACATAAGACTTTTCTCCCCTTCCACACCTGGGCTGAGAGTCCACACCCTTTACCTCTAAGAATGCAGCACAAAGCCTTATACAGACCACCGTCTCTGAGAACAGCAGGATTACATTTTTACAGAAGTCTGTCCTTCAGTTATGAGGGCTGAAGTCAGCTAAATACTTCTGGTTTGTACACATGCCTTGGATGCTTAAAAAGAAAAAAAAAAAAGAAGAAAAATACAAGAACCGAAAGGTATATAAACATAAAAGGGTAACTATTTTTCAAAACTTCATAATGGTTCAGTTTGGAATATGCTATCCATAATTCTCTCTTAACAATATTCATTAAATAAAGAAATATTTTCACCATCTCATTATTGAATAAAAAAATGAAAACTCAGGGTGAAAGTGTAAAAGATGCAAATGTGTAAAAGAACAGCTATGAAAATTACTGCAAGCACTAAAACTCCATAGTTAAGCTCTTCTTCCTGGTTGGACAAGATAATCTCAGAGATAACAGGAAAAAAAGGCAGAAAGACAGAAAGACATAGAGCATTTAGCTTAAGTGGAAAAACATCTGTGCCTGAAAGTGCTTTTTAACTGAAATACTTAAGATTGAAAATATTATTTATCAAGTATCTTGTTCAACTGTACCTTGATTTAAGTTTCTATAAAGCAGCAAGAGTTTGATGTATTCCAATTTCAATGATTTGATTTAAAAGGAAACAGTTGCAGACCTAAATTGTTAGGATTTATTGTAAGTACCTGAATAAATTAATATAGATCGGTTTTGATAGCAATAGTTGAATCTTTGGTGGTGACTATAAGGATATGCTGATTTGCTTCCATAAGAGCTAACACTGATACATTTGAGATCTTCACAAGACCTTTTATGTAATCTCTGTTGAAGTATTATACTTTTTCCTTCCATGCAATATAGTTCATTACAACTAAGAAAGGATGATGCAATCAGATAAAATAAGAACACGTTCCAAATGAACTTGAACCTTGTCTTTTTCTTTTGGCATRGCTTACCAAGGACTGCTTCTCCTATGCCGATTTTCACACTCTGCTGTGTTTCACGTTTCAGTGAACAAGACAAAAAGGACAACTGGCGAAGATGTGTGGAGAAATTATTCTTTCTCCCCTAGTATAAGTGAGTAAATAATGAAAATAATGCAAGGAAACCAAACTTCAAAATCATGATGATTTCCCCAACTCAGGTAATTCAGATTAGTCAGTAAATCAATACTACTTTAAAATGGAATTCCCTCTACAAAAAAACTATGACTATTGTCTTTGGAAATGCCAGTTGCTTTAGAAAGCAAGGTCCAATTGCATGGTGTATGTTACAGCAGTCATGAGAAACTAAGCAAACTTATTTATTCTTCTTAACAAGGTGGTTTCAGCTTGAAGAGGCGAAGCTGAAGGTTATTCCCTTTCCCTAGTGAATTCTCAAAGTAAGATGCGGAACAGCTGATAATGATGGTCTTGCACAGATGTTACCTGCTAAATGGCAGTTTAGCCAACTTTTTCTTGGCTAAGCCAACACCTTTCACATGGCTTATAAGCCTTGATACTGTGCGTTTGTGCAGTTTGTGTGAGAACAGCGTAATCAAAGATGACCTGAACTATCACCCTCCCATCTCAGCTGCTCCTGGACGTCAGCAACAAATGGCATGTGTCCAGCGACAGTATTATAGACTGGAGCTAAAGGTGACTTTGAGTATCAACCAATTCCATCATGCAAACAGACCATCCACTTAGTCTTAACTTCTGTCACAGGAGCTGAGAGTGATGGGGAAAGACTCAGGATGAACAGAAGCAACCGAGGCACATTTTATCCAAAAGAGAAGGATACTGTTGGAAAACTGCAGCCAAAGTAACACACGTGGTGTAGACTTCACAAAAAGAAATGTTTTTTTCTCTGGAAAATGGTTTTCAAAACATGCCGTCCATACCTAGTGCTGTACAGAGTTTTAAGAAAAGGCTGAAATACTGTGTTTTTCAGAGCTAGGTTTCACTCTTAGGTTTTTGTTCCATACTACTGAAAGTAGTAATTTAACAACTAGGTAGAAGACATTTCACTGACAGATTGTCATTGACATTTCAAATGTCATTTTGACACTTACAGCAAATAAACACTTTCTGGGAACAGTTAAAATTAGGAAAAAAGCAGGGATCTGGGGTGGTATCATAGCTTTTTCTTTACTTCAAGCTTCTACCAAGCCTGTAAATATTTATGAATAAAAAAGAATAGACATGAAATGGAAGATTTACATTGGTTTTCCTGTCTTGCCCACGCTTTACCATCTCCAATTAGAGTTTACAATGAAGTGTGGGATGGAGAATCTAAAAGCAAAACTTATTTTTTCAGATTAATAATTTAGTGTAGCATCCTCACAATATGTTTTATTTACAGCCAGGCACTGTAACTAAACCAGGAAACTTTGTTTTACCTGCGGTTTTACTGAGCATATTAGTGAAATCTTTTAAAGTTTTTCTGGTCATGCTAAATATACTTCTTTTGCACTTAGCTAAACTTTTGAAACCTTGTGTAGAAACATGCAATTTTAGGCACTGGTATATACTGCTTCAACAATACTTCCTCCCTACCCCCCATCTATAATGAAGGCTTCAATGTCTTTATCTTCTGAAAAATTGAAAAAAACTGTTCTACCTTGAATCACATGGACCAACCTTAATTTATGGTGTATCCTGAATTTTTCCAGAGTTCTTCTCCAACTCCATCTTTATTAAAAATAACTAACTAAATAAAATCCCTAAACAGAAAACCCAGATTATGTCACCAGTTCTGAATGGCAACATATAACTGTTAAAAATCTCCTTACCTCATCACCAAAATGTGGCAGTCAATTATGCTTTCCAATGATTGCAGCATTTTTATAACAAAGTAAATCAGATTAGTTCATGCTATTTTGCAGGCCTATTGGGTAGATGTACATGTCAATGGGTATGATGACCTATTTATTTTTTTTCCCCTGCTTTTCCCACATTCCAGCAACTTAGTTTTCAAAGGTGGGGTTTTGTTTGTTTCGTTTTGCTCTTAAATACTTGATTTGCACTGGAACAACAGGGTTCTGCTTTTAGCAACTGACTTGTTGTGTGACCTTGGTCAAATCATCCCAGAACTCGGCATCTCCATTTTCCTTCCCAGGCTCTGCTTGGCCTATTTGGCCCACAGACTCCTGGGAGATGGATTAGCTACATGTTTCTTGAGTGCCTCACAAAATAAGGTCCCGCTCTCAGCTGGAGTCTAAATACAACTCTAACACAAATATTGAAAAGAATAAAACCTAAGCAATCATATAGACCTTACTAAAAGCTATAAAACTGGTTAGAATTTGGCTTAGTCTAATCTTCAGTGGCAGATCATGCCATACAACAATCTCTATGACTTATACCTTATCATTAGCTCTCACATGCTTTCCCCTAGATCTCCTTGCTTTTCAAGAAGAACTTATCAAAGCAAGCAGGAAAGGAAAAAACAGCATTAATCTTTACCACAGTTCTTATTTGCCACCCACTCCTCCAGAAGAAAGCATTATGTCATTTTGCAACAGTAACTTTTACTTGAAAATCCTTCTTTATAAATCAATGACATACTTAGCATCCTCCAAGATGATTCAATCTCAGAGCATGAGTTGCAGGAATAAAAATACTGCGATAGAGTAGACTCAAGTAACATAAGGTTTTTTTTCCATCTTTTTAAACAGAGATGTTCTTAAACATCTCTGAACTTCATTTAATCACACTTCCAATTTCTTACCATGGATTCGGCATGTATAACAAAAGTAAAGACAACTTGAAAATGTGCCAAAATCCAAAGATTTGGATTCTTTGATTTTTCTGACGTGACTTTAAAAAGTCATCTAGTAAAATCAGATTATGCTCCATTGTACAGCTGGTCAAATGATGATTTGGGGGGAAAAAAAAAAAAAAAACTTTCAAAACCATTTACTTATGTTGTTAACTGCAGTTTTTTCCCAACGTGAAATTTTCCTCAACTGCCTTAACCACTTGTTATTGCATGGATCAAGCATGATAGCAATAGCAAAATATATTCTTTTCAAGCATAATTAACCTACGCTTTTCAAAACCTCTTACCAGTTCTTGTCTATTCCAAAGTCAATAACACTTAGATGAATTAGTGAATAGACCTGTCCTCCAAAATACATCAGATGTGTGTGAGTTCTATTTGTATGCTTATATTGATATATATCCATATCAAGACTTATTGCCACCTCCTCCTCAGCCATTTTGGAAAATGGATCCATCTGAGAAATCACAGAATCACAGAATCACAGAATCACTGAGGTTGGAAGGGACCTCTGGAGATCATCTAGTCCAACCCCCCTGCTCAAGCAGGGTCACCTAGAGCACATTGCACAGGATTGCATCCAGGTGGCTTTTG